>NC_133664.1:61795930-61961149 GCF_037893015.1 Macrotis lagotis | reverse complement strand
CTTTGTACTCATTTTTCAGCTGAGTTTATGTTTTAATATTCCCTGTCACCAGAGTAACTTTCTATGGTCAGGTTCTTTTTTTGTTATTTGCTCATTTTTTCAGCCTATTTCTTGACTTTTTACTTATGTTAAAGTTGGGCTATGCTCCCAGGGTGCAAAAGGTATTGTCCCATGCTTTAGGTTTTTTCCATCCTACTATGTTTAGATCTAGTTCAGGGGGGGCTTGAATTTTCAGTTCTTCCAAGGGAAATGATCTAAGGAGATGTGTACTCACTGCTCTCTTGGCCTGTGCTATTCTATGAGTGATCACAAGTGCTCTTTTTCACCCTGGAACTGTGACCCAGGGTCCCTCCTTCTCAACCTGGGAATATGATCTAGAGCCATGTATGAACAATGCAACAGAGTCCTCCCCCTGATAATGCCAACAAAGGTTGTCCTATAATCTCTTTCTGATCAGTTTTCTGATCCCTTTACTATCTATGAACCAAGAGCTCTAGAAACCACCTGGTGGTCACTGCTTCAGTTCCGGCCAAGGAATGCTGCTGACTTGTGGGATGTGACCTATGCTAGCACAGTCTTTGCTAGACTGCATTCTGCTCTCACCTCAGTGATATAGACCTTTCTTGATGACTTTCTAAGATATGGAAAATTATTTCATTTCATCCTTTTTTTGATTCTACCTCTCCAGAATTAGTTTTCAGGCATTATTTTAATATTTTAACATTATTTGGAGGGGAATTTGGGACAGTTCAGGTGAGTCTACCATTTTTAGAACTCAAAATTTTAAAATATATGATTGAGGGAAAAATTATTTTTTGAAAATGTGTCTTGATCTAACTGGTTATTTCTGTATAATATCATGGAAAGTTTGTTAACTAAGAGACAGCATGATGTAGAGGAAACCATGTGATAACAGGAGCTAGGTGATCTGTGTTTGAGTCCTGAACCCTCCAGTCTCTAGTTACACGACTTTAGGCAAGTTAATAAAACTCTCTGAGCTTCGATTTCCTCATCTGTAAAATGAAAGCTCTGATAGGATGAGAAATCATAAAAACAATAGGATTTAGAGTTAGAAAGAACCTTATAGAACTTCTAATTTATCCCACTTGCTCATTTTGTAGACCAGAAGGACCTTCTCTACCTTTTATCCTTCTTTTCAATGTGCTATATACAGTTTGCTCACATATAGAATATTATTTGTTCTGTCGTAAACTATTTGTTATAGAAATAGATTTCCAAAAGACAATTTTTTCCACTGCAGCACTATACAAAAATTATCTGAGTCAATTTTTTTGTTTTTGTTTTATTTTTTTGGCTTCTGTTCAAGGGAGTTCTCTGCTTATAAATCCCCCTCATCTCTCATGCTGTAGTTTATACAGAGTTTTGGAACAGTTTCAGAGTATTTGTCTTGTACCATGGGAAAAAAATCTGTTCACCAGAGACACTGACTTTTTGAATTGTACATAGTCTTCAAACAGTGGGAAGTCCTATTTGCTATTCAGAAGAGTGTTCCTACTAAGGGTCCTATGTGTGAAAGTTCTCTCCCTAATATTAGATTTTGTAAAGAGTTAAATGCAAAGCTAAAAAAGTAAATAATACAAAGTTTTCTACTCCTCACTCTGTCCTTACAATCAACATAACTTCCCCTTCCTTTCCCCTCACATAGCTCCTATGCCTCTTTAATCTTCTATAAATCTGGACTTTTAAAATGACCTCTTCATTGGTTTCCTTGCCTTCAGAGTTGCCTCAAACTTCTTCAGCTTATTCTTCACATAGCTACCAAAGTAAGATGCCTAAAACATAAATATCAACCTGGAACCATTACTTCCCCATTCAAAAAACATAAAACTTTCAACTTGCCATTTAAAGTCCTCCATGTTAAGCCTCTTCAGTTCCTACTCAGTCTTATTTAGGATAAGCCTCTTCAGTTCCTATTCAGTCCTAGTACAGTCTCTTTCTTGTATTTCCATTGCAATCTAACCTGTTCCCTGTTCCTGTGCATGAGTCTCCAGGTCCTATCTCTTGTGATTTCCCAGGAGTGATTCTCATATGAAAGATGCTCTTTTTTCCTTGTTAGTTACAGATTCCCTGGCTTCCTCCCAGACCCAACTCAAGTCACACCTTCAAAAGAGGCTTTTCTTGAATCTTGCATTAATTAACACTATCTGACTTTGTGTCACATTGAATATATTTGTATATACTTACTTGTATAAGGGTGAACTCAAAAAAAGCTCTGGCTGTCTATAGCTACCGATGAAAAAATCAAGAATATGGCTAGCTAGATAAAAGAAATGATGCCCTTGTCCTTGCACTTTTCTTTGTTTCTGGGGCTTTACCTGCCTCTCATCTACATGGGAGAGCAGAAGTGTTTAGGAGCTGGAAACTTGGAAACCTTGAGCTCCAGAGCCGTTTGGCAAATACTAGGAAAATAGCTTCAACAGAAGTGCAGTTATAGTTTTCAGAGATAGTTCCAAGTGTACTCTAGCTTTCAGAGATTAAAATCAAAAGGGTTTTTTGAAGTGTTCATTTTAAACAAGAGTGAAATCACCTACAGAGACCCCAGGCACCATGGACAAAAAGTGTAGTCCAAAGAAAAGATGAAGTTTGAGGCCATTAGCTAGCTGAGGGGATCTTGCCCTGTATCCTGGAGAGTTTAGAACTTAAAGAAAAGAATTTCCCCAAGACTCTAGGAGGGAACAGATACTCTGTAAAGGAAAAAAAGACCCAGGAGGATTTCTCCTAGGGAGGGCTATTGTTGGTCATATGCCTGAATCAAAGGCTTTTGTTAAAAGCCTGTTTTTGGTCCAGTCTCCCATTGAGGAAGAGAGAACACTTTAGACAAAGTCTTCAGATGAATTCAGTAGCTGGAAACAGGGAGAAGCTACATAAGTATGTTCCTAGTGGCTCTCGCCTGGCAATGCCCAGCAAAGCAGTGCCCATCTGGGTAGCATCTGGCAAAGCAGTTTCTGGTGAAGATTGTATCCTACATAGCAATCCATTTGAGCAGCATGTGGAAGAAACTACACATATAGCCAAAAACAGACCCTGTGGAAACAGCCTCATCAATCAGTTAATCAATAAACATTTTAAAGGATGCTGATGCCAGAGATATAGGTGTTTTTATATTAAATGTAATAAATGTTCCACATAGCTTAGTGTTGGAGATATAAAAACAAAAGTGAAAGTTGCTGCCTTCGAGGGGTTATAATCTAGTGAGGAGAGTATACACATATATATGTATATATATACATATATATATATATATATATATATATATATACCTATTTTATATGTACATGAACAATAAAATGGCAATATGGACAGACAGGCAACCTTGACAATGGGAAGATCCACTTCTGACACATACTGAGTGTGTGACCTTAGGCAAGTCAGTGTTCTAGACCAGAGATATCAAACACAAATTGAAAGAGATCTATGTGGGACACATATTGACTTAGAAAACAACAAATTAACATATGAATATTTTTATTTATTTTGTCAGATGGTTCCCAATTACATTTTAATCTGGTTCAGGGAGTTTTTCTGGCTCTTTTTGAATATAATCTAAGTTGTGAAGCCCAAATTTATGGGGCTGACTCTCCCTTCATTGGTAGAGATCAATGCCCTGAGCCTGTATGAGGGACCGACCCAAGTTGGTTGGAGGAGGAGATCTCTCCAATTTCTTCACATACCTGGATATCTTTTGAGTCTTTATAGGCATTTTGAGCCTGTTCAGACTTTCTGATCTCTGCTCAGGCAGGGGCTTGGGGTATACCCATAAGTTAGGGGTCAAGATATGATGAACCAATGAAAAAGAGCAAAATGGAGTGTTTGATCACAGAGGGAGAGAGAGAACTGAGAAAGAATCACAAAAAGCAAGACAGTAGGAAATCTCTAGGAGGACTTAGGGTTAGGGTTAAAATCTTAAACCCTAAATTCATGTCAAATCCTTTAGAGAGGTCAAGAAAGATGACAACTGACATCTTTGACAAAGATGAGAAAATGCCATCAGATTTAACAATTAGAGATCAGCAACTTTGGAAAGAGCAGTTTCTGAGGTCTAAAACCAAACTGAAAGTGATTAAGAAGAAAAAAAAAGGAAAAGTATTTATAGTTTTGTGGGTTTCCATTAGGAATTTGATTGCAATAATGGCCCTTGGATGAACATTTCAGAGAATTGGAGGTTCTAGTAATGGTTTTTTTAAAATATTGTATAGATTTGAGTTGCTAGGTAGACATCAGGGAAGGAACAAATAAGTGTATTTATAGAGAGAAACATTAAAGATAAAAGAGAGGGAATAAGCATGGCCTCATTTTGCTAAACAAAAGGACTGAGCTCAGAGGTGCACACAGACCATAGTAGGTAGTTGCTGAGGGAGATAGAAATGAGATCTGGTCTTTAAGGAACTTGCAAGCTAGTAGGAGCTATGAGACAAAGCCAAGTGTCATAATTTAAATTGGAATATAAGCATATAATATTAGTACAAGGAGAACTAAGAGATTTCACCCAGAGGCCATGTTCTTATCCAAGACATCCATTTACTTTTGTCCTCACTTCTTATATCTGCAAAAATGGAGATATTAAATTTTTGTGAGCAGAAAAAATAGTCATAGCCCACTTAAATCCACCTTACATAAACCCATAAATGCAACTAAAAACCAACTGAATTCTTTTAATAATATATAGTACCCCACCACATGAAATTATATCCCAAAATACTATTTCCATTGCTATTCCATTCAAAACCTCCTTTAAATACAAATGTGACTCCTAGGAAGCCAGTCATATTAACCCCTGCATCAGTTTCTCTTGTAAAGAACTCCTTTACATGATATATCCCCTAAGAAATCTACCATGTTCTCAAGTTATTGCAGCTTTTTTTTTTGTCAAAAATGTAAAATTAAGCAGTGATTCAGTGCCAGGAAGAATCCCACAATAGGAAGTGCTGGAGATGACCCTAAAGAGCAAAGCAACTGAGAGTTCTTCCCTATCAGGAACCAAGTTGGAATGCCTTGATGGGTATTCCTAAGCTTCTTACCATGATGGAAGTGACTCTACAAGTTGATCTATGTGTCCAATTGACATGAGGGAGTATGAGTTGGATGATTTAGCCTATCAGCAGGTTCTATTATTTACTCAGGGTCCCAATTTTGCTCCTCACACAAATTAGACTGAAACCTTAATCCTGCTTAATCATAACTAGAATTCATGATGTTTTGGGATCATAGATTTGGAATTCAAGTCTCCATTGTGCAGGTCATCTTGTTCAAAATCCTTCACTTTATAGGTGAGGGAAGGGGAGTCTCAGGAAGTTGTGACCTGCCTAAAATCACACAGACAGGAAGTGGCAGAACTGGGATTCAAACTCAAATCTCTGACTCCAAATCCATTGTTCTTTCTGTGGTTTACTATAGGGGACCTAGGGCAGAAAAAAGAATGCTTGGATCTGTGACAACTCAACAGAGCAATTCAAAGGTCATGCCAATCACAAAGATCATCAGTGATCTTTGTGTAAAGAAGAACCTTTGATGTATTGAGAGTGAACCCCACATAGAAAGAGAGGAATTTGACAAGGGCTGCCATATGACTTAAAGGGAGGGAGAAAAGATGTATTTGCCCTCTTTCTCCCCACCCATCTTTAAGGTACACTTTTGTTCCTGCTAGGAGGGGGAGCAGGAATTTGGGGCTGGAGCCCATAACTCCTATTTCACCAGAGAGAAGGGATATCTGGCCAAAATTTGCATCTATCTGCTCCCTTAAATATTATTCATCTTGAGGGATATGATCTCACTCATTCTGATCACTTTGTCTCATTATTATTGGGGGAAGGGAGAACCCAGTTCTATATTCAAGTTTTGTTCCTTCCTCACAATTCCATTTCTACAGTGAACACACATATTGAATAGCAAAGAAAACCCATTTATCTAAAACAATAGTGAAACAAATAGAGAAGGTATATGTAGGATGATACTAGGCAATACAAAATTGAAGAAACTTTCCCAATGGAAGTAAGGCAACTCAGCTCAACCAAGAAAGAGATTGTGATCTCATCTTACCCAGAGTCTATAGAGTAGCAAGTTGTATATTGGGACATGCCAAAGACTGACAACTCCTCTTACTTTCCTTCAGCATCCTAAAGTGGGGTTGGCTTTTTCCATCTTCCCTCTCAAAATTAGAAGTAAGAAGTAACCAAAGTGACTCAAAGCTTGAAGAGTACCAAAGAGGGTTGGTAAGGCTTGGAGCTCTCTACCTTTCACTGACTCTACCCTAAACCATACAGGGCAAGGCATTTATTTCTACCCATAAAGAGATAGAGCTACATCTATGTAAGAGAGATCATCAGATTATTATAGAAGCGAAATATCTCCATGTAAGAGCTAGGTAACCCACAGGATGTAGAAGCCTTTACATAGATTTGATTCATGGGGAGAGTATCTTGAGTTGTACTACAATATTCATATTCTGTTGCTTATTTTTAGTAGCCTTTTATGACTACTTTCTCTTTTGTGAGAAAGAATATTTATTATTATTTGAATTTGTTATTTAAAAATTAAAGGAATACTTTGAAGTTTTAAGGCAAGATCATAAGGCAACAGACATTTATTAAGTGCTTACCTTATATCAGGGACTCTACCACACAGCAAGAATAAAAATACAAACAACAAAAAAAAGCCCAAACTCTTTTTTAAGGAGCTTAAATCTTAATGGGGCAAGACCACCCACGGTATTATTAGGTAGGAAGTGTTTTCTTTCTAAGACTTCCTCATACCAATGAAATCATAAGTCAAATTTAATAAAAAGTAAAATTTAAAAAGCACAGACATCCTAATTTGTGCCTTTATAACATTGCTGATTTTACAGCAAACATATTTTGTAACTATTAAGGCATAAAATGGGTATTGACAAGTAAAATTAGGCAAATCAGTGAAAAAATTAATATTTATAATAGCTTTACATTTCATAATAATTTAAAATAACCATATAAGTTCCTTTTTAAACAAGAATGAATTGCTTGGCTCCAGTGTCAAAGGCACATATTTAATTCCCCAAGTCCTTGCAATGAATAAAGTACTGATTCTGAATGTGATTTCTCTTATTAATAATGTTATAAAATTCACAAAGGAATGAACTGCCCTAAATGTTTTACTTAACTTGAATAAGATTCACATATCTACCAAATTATCACCAATTATGGATTTAGTACAGTTGAATTAATGAAGGATTTATGGTAATTAATTATTTCTTGAAACATATAAAATTCTAGGATTATTGTCCCATTTATATAAATGAGTAAACAAACTCCCAGTGCAGTTTAGATGACTTTCCCTAGGACACAGAAGTTGAGCCAGGAATAAAAACCATGAACCTTAAATCATGGACCCATGTCAAGATTATAAATGATACTGCCTTTCTAAATTCATAAAGATTGACTTTGACCATGAGTGCTCTTTGACTGACAAGGCAAATGCAAAAGAAATAGTATTGCATTGGCTCTTCCAGTTACTAATTTCCATTAAAAAATTCCATCATACATAGATAGATACATGCCTTACTGGCCCATTGGAAACAAAATCATACTTGCAAAACCTATTCTCCTTTCTCTGAACATTTATGTTTCATGTCAACATATAAATAAACACAAGATAAGTCAGCTGGAGCCTTGTCAAAACTGAATCTGTGGACTTTACACTCTCTTCTATACACTATAATCACTCTCTCTCCCCTTCTCCCCCTGTCTTTGACATGGAAGTGTCCTTTTTGTTTTAGTAACACAGCAGATAAAAATTTGCTTCCACATACATTCCACTTATTAAGTTCTAAGTAAGTGATTTGTCTTCATTTCTGTCACCACATGATTAGTTGGTCTCTTTTGCATGTGAGAGAGCCAAAGCCAGCTGTAGATTTGGATGATTAACCTATCCTTTTTCACTCAACTTTTGACATTCATACTAAATGAAAATGACTCACATCGTCTAAGGCTTAGGGGGAGAGGGAAAAAGGGAAGCACTATAACAAATCAAAGTCATGACACCAGTCAGGTTCAAGAATAATGAGAAATTATTCTAAGCTTCATATAACTAATTTTAGCCCTGCTGAATTGATTGAAAGTTAACCCAATATAGATTCAATATCTAATTCATGAGAATTTCATTAGTGAACAATATTCTTTCCATGATGAAAAGTATTTTTCCTTTAATTCTATGCAATTTCTGTTCTTTTGGGGATATTTGAGCTCTCAATTTGGGGGAGGGGATAATAGTTATGTTAGGACTAGAGGATTACAGTAGAAACAGGAAGACCCGCTATTCTCATGTTCCTCAGTACTGAAATCCAATCCTTTTTTTCTCTACTACATGATACAATTCATTTTAGTTGCCTATTTTGTGCCAGATTTGGTTATTTGCTGAGGTTACAAAAACAAAAACAGGCAAACCAAAAAAGAACAAAGAGGTTGCATACTATGGAGGAAAAAAAACATGTTCAGATAAGAAAGTACTAAATATATGTGTAACAGTTAAACTAAATAAATAAATAAGGGAGCAGCTAGGTGACACAGTGGATAGAGCACTGGCCCTGGATTCAGGAGGACCCAAGTTCAAATCCAGATTCAAACACTTAATAATTGCCTCTCTGTGTGACCTTGGGCAAGTCACTTAACCTCATTGCCTTTAATAAGTAATATATATATATATATATATATATATATATGTCTATATATGTGTGTATATATGCATATATATGCATATATACATATATATACATATGAAAGAACAGTGAGATTTTATGTTAAAGTAAAATACAACTCCAGAGTGATTACTGGGCATTGATGTAGACAGGTATTCAGAGTAAAGACAGGAATGTCAGCTAGGTAGTTAGAGAACAATTATTTTGCCTCCTTCCTTAACTTTTATTCTGGCTCAAATTTATTTGCCTGCCAAAATCATAAAGAATTCTGATGATGTCTAGCCTGTTGGATAATTATCTGTAGGGGACAGCACTCTCTGCTTCAGACACAGAGATCTAGAATATCAGACTTAATTTTAGCTTGGGGATACTTTACCTGAGTCCTGTAAATTGAATGTGGTCTGTCCATGATTAAGTGTTGTAAGCCTTTCCTTTTCAGGGAGAGACTTCAAAGTACCACACCCAAGTAAGCAAGTTGAAATGGCTGGCAGGGACTGAAGCCCAGAAGATGGTTTAGAGATCATATCCCAGAAGGGATCATGATACTAATGGAGTGACATGCTCAAAAAGGAGCAAGGACCAAGGAGGCAGTGAGAGGTAAAGAGCAATGACAGTATAACACCTAGTGAGGAGCATCAGAAAAGTAATACACTTGTTCAGTACTAGACAGAGAGAAGCAAGAGGATATAACTAGAATGCTCTCCAAATCAGAATTGTCCATCCACATGTTTCTCATGCCCATGCATGTTCCTGACAAGTGTGACCCTTCCTTGCCTGTTTCTGGTACACATGCTTTTTGTATGAACTTTTTGATCTCTATTTGGTCTCATAGTTACCACCAATGGTATGCATATTTGTGGATAATTTCTTGGAACTACTGTTCAATTGAAGGTAATATACTATTGGAGATTAATATTCTATATTTTTCTTATAATGTTATTTCATAATATATCTTTTCTTTGAATCATGTCCTCAATAACAGTAACAAACTCCTTTCTGGGGACTCATGGACTATGTAATTGCCTGAATATTAGCTTATTCTGATTGGACTATTTTGAGGGGCATATGCCTCAAGGGTTGCATATGCAAAATAAATACAGAGGAGGTAAGAGGCAAGGAAAGGTCTCTCATAGGAGGTAGCACTTTAGTTGAACTGTGAATGACCCTAGACATTCCAAGAGTAAACTTGAGGAGGGAGATTAGTTTAGGAACTAGAGAAAACTTGTAAAGGAGTGAGATTAAATGTTACTTAGGATAATAGCAAGTAAACCTATTTGGTTCCAAAGAATGCATAAGGGGAATAATATGAAATCAATCTGGAAAGAAAGCTTAGAGTTACGTTGTAAACGTTTTGAAAGTCAAACAGAATTTATATTTTAATCTAGAGACACTTGAGAGCCATTGTGTTGTCTTGAGCAGAGGAGTTGGGAAGTCTTATTTTTCCTTTGGGTATACAATTTTGGTAGCTGCAGGGATAGATTGGAGATTATAGAGGAAAGAGAAAAATGATAAGGAAACAAATTAAGAGGCTATTGAAAGGGTCTAAGTTTAGGGTGGTGGCTGTGCAATAATGGCCTTTGTAGCTCTTGATCTTACACCAAGCCAAAACTTTATAATACATCATAGAAAATTATCAGTGATCATAGGAATCTTCAGAAATGAATATGAGTTAATAAAAGCACATTGATAAAATCATTGCTGTTGGTATGCAATGACGACAATGATGATGATGATGATGATGATGATGATGATGATGATGATGATGTTTGTTGTTCTCAAAGAAGACCATGACATCAGGGAGGTGATACCGTGACAAGCAAGTGAATTGAATTAGAGTGAGGGGATGCTAATTCACCAGCTTCGGTTTATCCTCTGGAACCAGTGGACAGATATGAATCAGGTCAACAGGAGATAACCCTTGGAAATAAGGCCATTTAGTGACTTGTCCAGAGTCATACAGCTTGTAAGTATCAAGTGTCTGAGATCAGATTTGAATTAAGGTCCTCCTGACTCCATAGGTGGTCTCTATTCACTGAACCACCTAGCTGTCCAATTGTTGTACAATGACAATGATGATGATGATGATAGCTCATTTTAATATATTATTTTAACATTTACAAAGTGTTATACATGCTATTTTATTGAAACCTCACAATTACCTTGTGAGATATGTATTATTATAGTTCCCAATTAACATAAAAGGAATCTGAGACTTTGAAAGTTTAAGTGACTTGCCAAGGGTAACCCAGCAAGTTAGTGCCTGAACCTAGATTTGAACTCAAATCTTCTTGTTTCCAAGTCCAGGAATCTTATCCAGTATGCCACTTCATTAAAAAAATGCTGTTTCATTGATGTTACCACACCCAATTTCATGACAATGAAAGGTTCAACAATTTTCAGAGATGATATTTTTAAAAAATTAAACTTCTAGTGGAGGTGGTAAACAGAATTTATACCTTCAAAGGAAATAATTTGCATTTACTAAAGTCCTTCTTTGATGTCTCTTTGTAGCATGACAATAGTTCTAAAGTTTTAAATGTTGTTCTAGTCAAATAAAATTTCTGATAGGTCCTATTTTGTGGAAAATTTGTTTATTGATTATTGATCAAAACACTTTGAATATGGCCTAAGTTGGATTCTAATTCTCTTATCTAAAAACCACGTTAAGTAATTTCAGTACTCTGACTAAATGCACATATATACACAGATACATATATGTATGTGTATATATGTAAAGCAAGAGAGAAATTCTTTTTTTCTTTTTTTATATTTATTTATTCTCTTTTTGTACAAATAATGTTTTTATACATTAATAAAAAATTCTTGTTTAAGAGTAAACAGAATACTCCCTCCCCCCCACAAAATATAGAATCGCTTGAGCAATAAAGTAAAGGGAAGAGAGAAAAAATTAAAATTAAAAAATAATAGTAATAATTGTAGGTATGGCCAGGTGGTACAATGGATGGAGCCCCAGCCCTGGAGCCAGGGCCCATATCCAGCCCCATACACCCAACAATCAACCAGCCGTGTGACACGCAAGCCACCCCAACCCCAATGCCCTGCAAAAACCAAAAAAAGAGAAAAAAAGACCCAAAATAAAATAAAATAGTAATAATAGTAGGGGTGGCTGGGTGACAGACAGAGCATTGGACCTTGAGCCAGGAGCAACTGGGTCCGAATCCGGCCTCAGACACCCAAAGATCATCCTGCTATGCGACTCCAGGCAGGCCACCCAGCCCCATTTGCCCTGCACCCCCCTAAAATAATAATAATAATAATAATAATAATAATAATAATAAAAATAATAATAATAATAATAAATGTGCTTCAATCTTTGTTCCAACACCAACAACTCTATTGCGGGTGGATCACATTCCTTATGATAAGTCCATCACGAAAGTTACTTCCATAATTTCCACTGTTGCCATTGCTGATCGCAGCTCCCTCCTTTCCTATTTCTCCATTACCATGTACTATATTTTATCTCTCCTTTCACTCTGACTCTGCTGTAGTGTAGCTGAGTGGTGCAGCAGACAGATCCCTGGTTCTGGGGCCAAGAGGCCCCGAGCCCCCCACCACCCTTTAGGCCTAGCATCCACCTGGCCCTATGGTCCTGGACAAGCCATACAATCCCAGCCCCTTGCTAGAAGTAAAAAGGAAAATGTGTTATATCTGACCACTGACCCCCATGGCCCATCCTCTCCTCCATCACTCACATCCCCCCCTGCCCCCCTTTTCTTCTTACTCCAGATATCTATACCCCATTGAGTATATATGCTGTTTCCTCTCCTAACCACCTCTGATGAGAGCAAAGATTCCCTCATTCCCCCTTGCCTCCCCCCTTCCATATCATTGCAATAGCTCATTGTAATAAAGAAACAACTTATTATATGATATATCTTGGCCTATTCCCCCTCTGCTTTTTCTTCCATCACATTTCCCTTTTTTTCTATTGACTCCATTTTACACCATATTTTATCTTCAAATTCAGCGTTCTCCTGTGCTTCAACTGTAAAATCTCCTTCTACCTGCTCTATTAGCTGAGAAGGTTCATATGAGTATTATCAGTGTCATTTTTCTATGCAGGAATACAGGCAGTTCATCATCATTAAGTCCCTCATATTGTCCCCCCCTTTCCTCCAATCTCCATGCTTCACCTGAGTCCTGTATCTGAAGATCAAACCTTCTGTTCAGCTCTGGCCATTCCAACAGGAACATTTGAAATTCCCCTGGTTCATTGAAAGTCCATCTTTTTCCCTGGAAGAGGACATTCAGCCTTGCTGGGTAGTTGATTCTCAGTTGCATTCTAAGCTCTTTTGCCTTCTGGTATATTATATTCCAAGCCCTATGAGCTTCCAATGTAGTTGCTGCTAAGTCCTATGTGATCCTGACTGCAGCTCCATGATATTTGAACTGTGTCCTTCTGGCTGCTTGTAATATTTCCTCTTTGACTTGGGAGTTCTGGAACTTGACTATAATATTCCTAGGGGTTGTTTGTTTGGGATCTCTTTCTCAAGGGGATAGGCGGATTCTCTCCATTTCTATTTTGCCCTCCGCTTCTAGAATATCAGGACAATTTTCCTGTAGTAATTCTTTGAAAATGATGTCAAGGCTCAATTCCTGATCATGACTTTCAGGTAATCCAATAATTTTTAAATTATTTTTTCTAAGTCTGTTTTCCAGTTGTTTTTTCAATGAGATGTTTCACATTTTCTTCTAATTTTTCATTTTTTTTTGTTTTGAAGTATTGATTCTTGATTTCTTGTAAATTCATCAATCTCCCTGAATTCCATTCTTTGTCTGAAGGATTTGTTCTCCTCAGAGAGTTTTCTTATCTCTTTTTCCATCTGGCCAATTTTGCTTTTTAAAGCATTCTTCTCCTCAAAAACTTTTTGAACTGTTTTATCCATTTGACCTAAGCTGGTTTTTAGCATGCTATTTTCTTCAGCATTTTTTTGGATTTCCTTGACTAGGCTGCTGACTTCATTTTCATTTTTTCTTGCATCTCTCTCCTTTCTTTTCCCAGTTTTTCTTCTATCTACCTCATTTGATTTTCAAAGTCTGTTTTGAGCTCTTTCATAAACCTTAGCTCAATTTCTGTTTTTCTTGGCAAGTCTTTAGGTGCAGGAGCTTGTGCTTCCTCATCTTCATACTGAGTGTTTTGATCATTCTTGGGCTCATATGCAAAATATTTCTCAATGGTGTTCCTCTTGTTTCTCTGCTTGCTCATTTTCCCAGCCTGAGCCTGGTTTGGGGGTGCTTCCTGAGCTTTTGGGACAGTCCCACAAGGATCTCAGTGTGTGAGGCTCTGTCCTCCCTCCTGGTCTGTGAATGACCATAAGCGCCCCCCTCTGCCACGGGGCTGAGGTGGGGGGTGGCCCTGCTGTTCTATTGGGGAGGGAGCCTAGACTGCGATCAGGATCTCAATGTGGTCAGAGCCCCAGAGTCCTGTTCCAGGGGCAGAGGACAGAGGCAGTCTCTCTCTCTCTCTCTCTCTCTCTCTCTTCACTCCCCTCCCTAAGTTCAATAGGCTAATACCCTGGGGCTCCTGCTTACTGGCTCTGCTGCTGCAAGACCAAGCTGCTTGCTGTGTGCCCTGAGGGCTGGGCTTCATGTGCTCACTCTGGCAGAGGTCCCCCCCTGTTCCCCCATGTTGTGCCCGGTGCTCCCCAGGGTGTAGCTCAGGAGACTCCCCTGCTGCTGTGAGCCGTGGCTCCCAGTGCCCTGGGGCTGCCTCCGGGAGGCTGAAGTTCTTTCGCTCTGGTGGGCCACCCTTCTGGCGGGCCACCCCTCCGACCCGGGGAGCAGAGCCTTTCTGCTCTTGTCCAGGTTACCTTGAGTAGGAGAACTTCCTCACTGGGTCCTTCTGTGGGTTCTGTCTCTTGGAAATTTAGTTAGAGTCCTTAGTATCGAAGTTTTATGAGAGAGCTTCTAAGAGACCTTGGCTAAGAGAGAAATTCTTAAGAAAGATTATTTTCATGATCATAAGATCTTAGAAAATGCCTGAAATTTCATAGAAGAAAAATATGAATGCTTTCCAGATGAAATAATTCTAAAAAGATATAATTATATAACTTAGCCATAGATTCATTTTGAAAGTACTGTAGTTTTTCTATGACATTCTAATACCTCCCTTTCTACATCTATGTGCTCCTGCTACTCCAAATTAAGATTGAATAGCCAACAATGAAGATTCCCCTAGCCAAAGTTATGTTTGTCATTGTATCCATGAATTGTATTTACTTTGTAACCATCTTATTGTATTTTGCTATATACTACAGTCCTTTGGAAATAGTCATCATCTTCCATAGTCTACTAAAAACTTTTTAAATTTTACTTTACTTTTGCAAGACAGTGGGATTAAGTAATTATTAAGTGTCTGAGTCTGGATTTGAACTTAGGTCCTCCTGACTCCAGGTCTGGTGCTCTATCCTGAGCCACTGAGCTGCCCCCATGACTACAAGTTTTTTAAAAGAGATGAATGACTATTCACACCTTTCTCCCTCAACTCTTTTCATAGTATTTTACATGTAATAAGCATTTCATTTTCATTTACTTAAATTGAAATTATTCTTATTTAGATCAAATGAAACAGTAATGATAATAATATTTATATAGTTTTTTTCAGGTTTACAAAGGGTTTCAGAAATACTGTCTCATTTGATCCTCATAACAACCATGGGATGTAGATTTTATGATTATCTCTATTTTGCAGTTGAGGAACTGAGGCTGATAGGGGTTTAGTGTCTTTCCCGGATCAAACAGCTAATGAGTGTTGAAATCATATTTCAGCTCAAGGCTTCCTGACTAAAGATTCAATGTTCTCTCCACTACACTAGCAAGCTTTCTTACCAGGATGGAGATGATGCATATAAAGAATTCTGCAAACTTTACAATTTTCTGTATATGTGAGTTGTTATTAAAATTAACACAGAAAAGCTTTGCAAAATATTTTTAATTATACGTATAAGAAAATGGTTGATAGTTTGGAACCAACATGACTTGGTTAACTGGTTTTCATATGAAATAATTTAGCTAAGTTTCAATATGAAATAATTCAACAAATATACAATTACATAGACTAGCCCTGCATTCATTTTTGAAAGGATTGTAGTTTGTGATATCCTATAACTCCTTTTTTCTACCTACGTGCTCCTGTGATCCTAAGTTAAGACTGATTACTTCTTATAGACATAGTTGTGCTTGCTATTGTATCCCTGCATTCACTTTGTAACCATCCCATTACTTTACTCTGGTTCTTAGATAAAAGAATCAGAATCCAACCCCATGTCATTTTCAATTTTCAGACCTAATAGGACCTATTAATTAAAGGGCCACATAGAAACACATATTGGTGATAGAAAGGGACAATTGGGTGGTACTGTAGTTTGAATGCCAGACCTGGAGTCAGGAAGACTCATCTTTTTGAGTTAAAATCTAGCCTAATATGTTTGCTAGCATCTGGGCAAGTCACTTTACCCTGTTTGTCTCAGTTTTTTCAACTGTCAAATGAACTGGAGAAGGAAATGGCAAGCCACTTCAATATCTTTGCCAAGAAAAACCTCAAAAGCAGTCATGAAGAGTCAGACGGTACTGAAAATGACTAAATAGCAATGACATGTTAGGGTCCATTAAAATGCCCTTTGTTTATTTTCTTTAACAGCTCCCATATTATGTATGATGTATTCAAATGAGATCACATTTATTGAGTGCTTTGCCAAGTTTAAATCACTTTATTTTAAAATGTTTGATATTATTGTTATCATTCTTGTTCTAATTTTGTATTTAATGGAGTTTATAAAGAAAATAACCATGGAACATTTCACATTTGTTCTTTTATGTTAAATATTCAGTAAATCTTGCATAGAAAGGACAACTCAAATAGTAAATAGGATTGTTGGGATGATAATGGTCTTCATCCTGTTCCTGCATTAAAAAGTTTTTACTCCTACCAAATATCTATAATTTGAAAACTTTTCATTATCTGTATATAGGACATTATGGGTATTTGGGATAGTGACTTTTATTTAAGATATTACTCTTGAATTTGTGGAGATCATTGTTTTGTTGAATGACTATTGGTACAATGGATTTGGCTGAGATGATATTCCAGTTCCAAAGCAGTTAGATTATTGAGTTTCAAGGTTATTTGGGGTATTTTATTTGTATTAAGGAGATTTGTTATGTTATTTTATGAAGGATATCAAACTTCTGTAGTATAATTTTGTTGAGCTAGTCTAAGTATAGGGAAGAAGCCATATTTTTGTGACCCATGTGGTTTTTTGCCATTTCACTGTAAAATCCACATTGATCAATAGGTTTGTGTTTCCTAAAGGGGTCTGATTTTGTACTACTATCATAAATTCTTCCATATCTATAAAGTAATTTGCATTCATTCATATGTTTAACATTTCATTATTGGAGTTCATGAGGCTATTGCCCAAGGAGGATTGTTCTTTTCCTGGGCAATCTTAAGTATTTCCTTGTCTTGGGGCAGCTAGGTGGCATAGTGGATAAAGCACCGGCCTTGGAGTCAGGAGTGCCTGGGTTCAAATCCGGTCTAAGACACTTAATAATTACCTAGCTGTGTGGCCTTGGGCAAGCCACTTAACCCCATTTGCCTTGCAAAAATCTAAAAAACAAACAAAAAAAGTATTTCCTTGTCTCCATCCAGAAGCAAACCAATATTGATGACATTTTATATATCCAAAGGCATCATGGCCATACTGTCAGCCTTTATTATTTTTTTGTAAAGATGGTGTTCCTTTGCTACAGAAGTATTTCTAGACATTTTTAATATGCTTATCTTGTAATTTGAGATTATCTATTAATCCTATTCCTTCTTTTTTAGCAGGACAGTGTTAATTTTATAATAACTGCCTTGTAGTGATGAGCCCCATGTTTCATTACTGTTGGATGAGTTTTATTTGTATATATTTAAATTTGTTTCCATCCATTCATTGTTTCAAAAGTATCTGGTCAAAACTGGTAGGGTAAAGGTGTCCATTGGTCTAAATGTATTATCCCCATTCAATTCTGACTTGAGAATCCTCACAGACAAGTATAAGTTTTTCCATAATCACTTTATACACAATTTGTCTTGCCTAGGAAAAAAGAAGATTATATGGAAGAATCAACTTCATTTATTTTTATATCATAAGCATCATCACCATGTCCATGCATATTTGAAACAATTTTTTGCTGAAACAAATCTGGTTCATTTTAAAAAAAACTAAATAAAATATAATTAAATCTGTATAGTTATGAAAATCATGGTTAATTTAATTTTTAATAAAATTAAACAAATCTGCCATCAATTTTATTCCTCATTCCCCTTTGTGTCTATTTGCATTTTTTAAAAAGTCCCTTCCCATTAAAGAAAATATAGTAAAATACTGGCTACATCCTGGGTTAAACATATATTTAACTTTATAACAATTTTCTTAATATTTTCTATGCCTTTAATTTTATTTTATTTTTGTTGTCTCCTGAAGGGACCATATTATGCAAAGTCCATTTCATGACTTCTTCTCTTTCTGGACAGCCTTCAATTTTGGCACTCATTGAGCTTGCTTTAAAAGAAGAGAATGGGAGGGGGCAATGAAGTCATTTTCCTTCCAAGGTTTTCATCTCAGAGAAATAGCTAAAACCTTTTCCACATTTGACTGAAAAAATTTTGCTCTGGCTCTCCCATATTGGGAAGTTTTTCCAATTTAGTACAAAAAAATGATAAACATGAAGAAGTTAGAGATGAGTAAGGCACCTGCATGGAAACTGTTTATCCATGATCCACATGAAGAAAGGAGGGTTGCTAGACCTTAAACAGACAATCCTAGACACAGACCTAGCACATCCCCAGAACCATCCAAAAGTATACTCCAGTTACAGAAGAAGGCTGGACTTTCACTTTCAGAGTCATAAGTTTTGAAGAGCTTGATTCTCTGATATTAAAAAAAAAACAATTAATACATAAAAAAGGATTGTACTGGGATAAGAAGAAAGGGGGAGGCAGAATGGGGTAAATTGCATCATATGAAGAGGCACAGAGGACCTATTGTTGTAGAAGGAAAGAAGGAAGGGAGTGAGCATTAATTGAATCTTACTTTCATCAGATTTGGCTAAAAAGGGGATAACATATACTTTCATTGTGTTTAGAAATTGTTATTACCCCACAGGGAAGTAGGGGAAGGGGAAAGAAAAGGAAAAGAGGGGCTAATAGAAGGGAGAGCAGTAGTAGGAGGGGAAAGGGGAAAGAAAATGGGGGACTGATAAAAGGGAGACCCAATTAGGAGAGATGGTAGTCAAAACTAAAATACTGGTGAGGAAGAATAGGGTAAAAAGAGAGAGAAAAGTAAAAATGAGGGGAAATAGGGTAGAGAAAAAAGCTGAATGTGAATGGGGCAAAATCTCCCATAGAAGTGAAGTGGATGGAAGGGGAGTTAAAAAACTAGAATCCTACAATATAGTGTTTAAAAGAAATACATTTGAAGCAGACAGATACACATAGAATAAAGGTAAAAGGCTGGAAAAGAATATATTATGCTTCAAATGAAGTAAAAAAAAGGTTAGGTAGCAATTTGGATCTTAGACAAGCTAAAATGAAATTAGATCTAATTGAAGGAAATAAGGGGAAAAACTACCACAGACAATGAAGTAATATCAATATTACACCCAAGTAGAATAGTATCCAAATTTTTAGAGAAGTTAAGTTACAGGGAGAAATTGACAGCAGAACTAAACTCATAAGGGGCCTCAATCTCTCTCTCTTAGAATTTAGATCAATCTAACCACAAAATAAAAGGAAGGAAATTAAGGAAGATTTGATCTTCAAATTATTGCTTCCCTTTTTCTTACCTCATTAAACTCCTTCTGTTCCTGTCTTTATTCTTCCCTTTTCTTATTTTCTATCCTAATTTTTCTTTTCTGTAGTTTATTGTTTTCTTATATGTCCATTCTGATGCTCCATCATGAATGAGACATTTTGTATTTGACATCAGTTACAATAAATTTTAAAGGTCTTCCTTGAAATTACAATTATAGCTATTTAAATAATACTACACTTAGTTCTTCCTTTTATTATTAATATTTTATTTCATTATTGAGATTCTCAAATTAATGTCACATACAAACAGAATAATGTTGTAATGAGGACCCCTTCTAAAAAGTGGTGATAAGATTTCTGCAAGAAAGGAATTAGTTTACTGGCAGAAGAGAGCACCTTCTTTCTCAAACCTGTGTATAGATTATCTTCCCTATGCCTATTGGTTAGGAAAATAAGCAACCTTTTCAAACCCAGGTGGACAACTTGAGATGTATCCAATTTCAGTGCAATCTGTGAGCCAATTATCGTCTTCCTGAATATCATAAAATTTATATTCAGTAATTTGTGGGTATCTTATTGATGGATAGAAGCTTTTCCTGAATTGACACAATAGTTTCTGTGTGAATCTCTGGTACCTGCAAATGATGAGCTGTGGTAGATATTATTGATGATTCTAGTAAGAATGACTATTCATACTCTTTCATTTATGGAAGAAAGAAAGAAGAAAGGCTTTTTTCCTCCTTGTTGTTTCTCTGGTAAGAAGGAAGGTCTTCCCTTATGTTTACTTCTCCTACCCATAACAGTATATAGTCTCACTTCCATATGCTTCTCTATTCTCTTCCTCCCCGTCTTCCCTTCTACTCCCTTCCTCTCTCCTTTCTCCTTCCTTTCTATAATCATTATTGCTACTACTTATCACCACTCCTATCACCTTGTAGAAAGTCCAAAGGAGAAAATGGCAGAGCCTTTCTCTATTCTCCTCTTACAGACTACAGAAATGGCAGTTTTTCCTGACTCAATCAACAGTCATCTTCAACATAATCTATCCAATCATATGGAACAGGAGACCAATCAGAAGTTTTGCTGTATAATTCGAGCAAAGCAGATTACAATCTACCTTAACAAAGTACAGTTATACATAGGATCACAAACTTAGGAGGGAGAAAGGAGGAACTGCCTCATTTTACAAATGATGAAACAGACCAAGAGAAATAAAGTAATATGCCAACAGTTAGAGAGGTAGTAATTGCTCATTTCAGGATTCAAATCTAAATTCTCTGACTCCAGATTCATTTTTGTTTCTAATATTCCACACTGCCTATATGATCAGTTTCAGAATTTTTTGATAACATGTATGAATATATTCATGTTTACATTAGCACATTAATGCTCAAATCTATTATTAACCATCATACTACAAATTTAGAAACACTAAACACCAGCATCAGTGAGCCCATGACTATTGTTTCTATCTTGATTGATATACCTAGATTATTATCTCATGCCATCCAGTTTTAGCCTCCTTGTTAACTATTTGTAGCTCTGTGTATCTAACCTGTTAATCAGTATATTTTATTATCCATCATCCTTTGAATATGACCCACCCCCTCAACCCCAGTATCTTTTTACATGGTAGATTGCCTTCAATCAATACATCTACGACTGTGCTCTTTTGTGAATTTCTTTCTTTAAGAGATTTGAAGAGATCTCTTCAAAGAGAGATTTAATACAGTACTTTTTCCATTGTATTCTTTTAGGATCACAACTTCCTACAATTAAATTCTGTACATCACAACACTGATTGACAACAAATACAGGTAATAAAACAATCACTTATAGATGTAGTTACAGCTTTTTTAAGGAAAGGGATATCAAAACAAATAATTGGCACTTAAAATGGCTAAAAATGAAAATAAGATTCATTTGATAAAATACGATGTGCATACATTGAATGAATTCTATAGAATATAATAGCTTAAATATATGTTTCATTCTGAGCATCTAAAGTCATCCTGGGCCAGGTCAGTTCATCTTCTCAGTTGCCAAACATTTAACAAATCCAGAGCGAATTGTAAAAAATGCTAACCCTGCTGCCTGAGGACCTCACTCTTGTGCCTGATTCTGCTGATGGAAGAATGTCTTTCACAGCTTGAATATCAATCCTGAAAAGTATCCAATATAAAGCAGAAATATTAGACAAAGGGGAAGATGGTAAGTCCAAGGAAGGACATGTCATTTCCCTTAGCTACAGTGTTTCTAGAATGTAACTAATAAATATCTGAATTGTAACTTCTCACACTTTTGTCAAAGAGACATCATTTTTTTTAATTTTTTAAAAATTTTTTAGGTTTTTGCAAGGCAAATGGGGTTAAGTGGCTTGCCCAAGGCCACACAGGTAATTATTAAGTGTCTGAGGTCGGATTTGAACCCAGGTACTCCTGACTCCAGGGCCAATGTTCTATCCACTGTGCCACCTAGCCATTCCCGAGACATCATTCTTAATAATTTTATCATTGAAAAATAATTATTGAAATTTCTTTATTAACCAATCCATATATTAATGTGTATTGATAATTCACTAAAGGCAGATAGTTTTACTTAGTGGATAGAAGGATAGTCTCTAAATCAGTAATGTCTAGGTACAGTAGGGTCTTTTCACTGATCCATATGAGTTGTGTAACCTGGGCAAGTCACTTGACCCCTCAGTGTCCCGTGTAAGTATACTAGTAGAGGAAATTTCTTTCCTGGAAGTTCTCCATATCAATGAAATTTCAGGTGAGGGAGAGACAGCAAGAACGAGAGAGAGAGAGAGAGAGAGAGAGAGAGAGAGAGAGAGAGAGAGAGAGAGAGAGAGAGAGAGAGAGAGAGGAAGCATAACAGACATACAAACTTTTCAAACCAAGGAAATGGCCTATCAGGTGTGGATAATGTTAGTACTCAAGTGGTTGATATGACATCACCTCTGGACAGCCCAATCTAGTTAAGGTAAATAGAGATTTTATATAGGATTGCCAATTCTAGCAACAAAATTTATTTCTTAGTCATCGTAAGCAAAACATAGCTAACCATCAAGGACTTTAACACTAACAGTAGGATAATCTAAACTATATACCCAGTTCTCCTAATTCCAGATGTTGCATTATTTTCCTGGATTATAACGCCTCTCAGATGTGTTGACAAATATATCTGCACCTTAGAAGCTGGGAGAAGACAGATTAACATGATGGTAGAAGTTCCAGGAAAGAAAAAGGAGGAAGAATTAACCTAGAGATTAAAATCTCATGTCCCTATTCTTCTCTTTATATAGCTTCCATTCAATAGCATTACCTGTCTATATGGGACACTTCTCAATGAGTCCCCAGGCTTACCAGAATTAAAAATCAGAATGTCTTCTCCAGATGGTAGAATACATTGTTCCTACTTTGAACACGATGGAAAATATTACAGATCTTTTGGCTCACTCTCCCTTCCAGCTGGTTCATACTATCCTTTAGAAGTTTAGAATCTTTTTTTTTGAGAATGAGGGGAAAGTGAAAGTCATAGCAAGGACAACAAAGGTGCCTAATTATTTATTTAGTTAAAGATGATATGTAACATTCAGTAAAACTCAAGCCTTTTGATAAAGTTTAATCTAAATTCTTCTAAGAACATTGGTAATGGGGAAGGGTTAACTTTAGCATCAATTTATTTAATGCATTTTTATTAGAGTAGGTGTTATAAAGAGACACCGAGTTCAGTAACAGTTTGCTAAGGGCTCAGCAGTGGAATTGGTTGGTTGTTTCTGGAGGGTAACACAATATCACTCCCTCTCTTTGCCAGGCACCTAAATGCTGACTTTTTACAAATAGTATTGTTAGAGGGGAGACTTGTTTGAAAACCCAAAATGGGAACTCTGCTTGTTTGAGAATGGGTATAAGGATGAATTATAATCTTGGTTTTTCAAGGTGTCACATATTTGCAAGTATATAAAGTATGAATTATTTTTTCAAAGCTAACCAAAATGCATTCACTAATATTATAAAACCTTATTGATTTATATTCTTCTCATTTAATCTTCCAAATACTTTGGATGAGACTGAACTGGGTACCTAACAGGTACCTGGATATTTGTCAAGTTACATTAAAATTAGTATTATCTCTGTACCAGGAAAAAAACAAAAAATGCTAATTTAAATTCAATATTTCAATTACTTCATGATTTCCTTTATTGGTGTAGATAATGAAATTCATATATTCTTATACTTTGATATTCTGGTTCATGTTTTCCCATATTTTGTAGAGCATCTCCCCAAGACACTGGAGGCATTCTTCTAGGTATTTTTTTTTTAACATTTAATATTTCATGGCTACTAGAGAATCTTTCCAGTTGTCCATCTTTTGTCTCCTTTTCTCAGTATATAACCTCCACATTTCCTTTTCTAATCATGTTTCCTAAATAGCATCAGCTACAATACTTTTTTATTTGCAAGGAATTGTTACTAATATGCTGTATCCTACTCACATTTTCCATTCATCTTCCCAATTGCCTATGGATCATCCAAATTCTGCCTTTAAGGAGATTTTGGTGCTATGCAATTTGTTACTATGTATAGCATCACTGAAAGAATTTTGGCATTAAAAATCTGGGGTTTTATATAAGGGAGTGTCTTAAGACCCTTGAAAGCATTACCTCACCCGGATACTATCTCTTCTGCTCTCTTCCTCTGATTTAGTTCTGGACTCTATTGATTATCCATCTGCAATGCCTAAGATTCTCTACTACATTACTAACTGAGGTTCATCATAGGCATCTCAAACTGAATATATTTAAAACAGAAGTCATTGCTTCTCCTTATAAACACACCCCTACTCCTAGCTTCCCTATTTTCCAGAGAATAACACCATTTTGGTCACTTATTTTCACAATCTTGAATTCATCATTTATTCTCTGCAATCTCTCATCTCTCTCATATATCCATTGTCAAGTCTTATCAGTTCAATATCCTCACCATCTTATACCCCCGCCCTTCTCTCCATTCATATAGCTGCTACCCTAACTCATAACCCGGTTTGGCTATCTCAGTAACCTCCCCCAACCCAGGCTTCCCTTTTTTAGTCTTCCCTCAATATAGTTACCAACTTGCCATTTCTAAAGCACAGGTTCAACTATGTCACTCCTCTGCTGAAGAAACATCTAGGCTTCCAATTGTCTCAAGGATTAAGTACAAATGGTTCTACATTACATTTCCTTCACAATCTGTGTTCAATATATTTTTCCAATATATCTTTCATTCAAATTAGCTTTAATACTGCTATGTGCACATGACCTTCTATTTCCCATGTCCATGCCTTTACCCACATTTCCCCCCAATCCTATTGCATCTTAAAAACCCTAGGTCTCTTTTGCAAAAGCTAAACCTTGGGGCAGCTAGGTGGAGCAATGGATGGAGCACTGGTCCTGGAGTCAGGAAGGCCTGAGTACAAATCCATCCTCAGATACTTAATAATTACCTAACTGTGTGACTTTGTGCAAGTCACTTAACCACATTGCCTTAAATAAATAAAAAAGCTAAATCTTGTTTCCAGTTGTTAGTGTTTCACATCCCTTCCCTGTCAAAATTAATTTATAATCATTTCATATTTATCTATCTCTGTACATTTTTGCTCTCAATAGACTGACTTAACAGGAACTCTTTCATTTTTCTCTTTGAGTCATAAAGTTCTAGCACAATGTCTACATATGGCTAATTCTTAATCATTGGCATTGAATAACATTAAATAATTCAATAGAAAAATTTTATATGTTAAAATCAATACTAGGATTTTTTCATTCATGTGGTTTTTTAATCATGTGAATTATTAGACCAACTTTTTTGTGAGAAAAAGTTAGAGTCCAGTGCATATAATAAGTATTTATTGCATTGAATTAGATCTTTAAAATGTCATTTACAAACAGGAATATCTAGAAGACCTAATTATCCATAATTAATTATAATCAAAATTAATGTCATTAAATTTAAAAAAACAATAGAACAAATTAATTGTGTAAATGGAGCATTCACCCTTCTAAAAAAAAGTAACATGGTTCAAGGACTTTTGAAAATAACTAGCCACTTTTCCTTGTGAGGTATATTTATACCAACCATATATGCACACATATAATCCTCTTCCCTTCTTCTCTCTCCCCCTCCCTCTCCCCTTCCCCCTCCCCCTCTCCCTCTCCCTCTCTCTCTCTCTCACTCACACACACACACACACACACACACACACACATGCATGTATGTATACACACAAAAAGACACACCTCACCTGACTTTTTCAAAAGACCAAAAATACTGAATAAACAACAAAAAAAAAGGGACACTGATACAATGACAATACAAGATAAGACAGAACCCTAACAAGAAAGGGGCAATAATGACTAGCTCTATAGAAATAATAATGAACCAAAGAGTCCAGCCATTGGGATAAAAACTCCCTCTTTGATAAAAACTGCTGGGATAATTGGAAGTTAGTATGGAAGAAACTTAGATTAAACCAGCACCTCACACCCTTTACCAAGATAAGATCCAAATGGTTACAGGACTTAGACATAAAAAACAATACTATAAGCAAATTAGAAGATCAAGGACTAGTCTACCTGTCAGATCTATGGAAAGGGGAACAGTTTATGACTAAGGAAGAGTTGGAGAACATCACTAAAAACCAATTAGATGATTTCGATTACATTAAATTAAAAAGCTTTTGCACAGATTAAACCAATGTAATCAAGATCAAAAGAAAGGTAGTAAATTGGGAAACAATCTTTACAACTAATGATTCTGACAAAGGACTCATTTCAAAAATATACAGAGAACTGAGTCATATTTTTAAAACAAAAAGCCATTCCCCAATTGACAAATGGTTAAAGGATATGCAAAGGCAATTTACAGATGAGGAGATCAAAGCAATCCATAGCCATATGAAAAAATGCCCTAAATCATTAATTATTAGAGAAATGCAAATTAAAGCTTCTCTGAGGTACCACCTCACACCTCTCAGATTGGCCAATATGACCAGGAAGGATAATGGTCATTCTTGGAAGGGTTGTGGAAAATCTGAGACACTATTACACTGTTGGTGGAGCTGTGAACTCATCCAACCCTTCTGGAGAGCTATTTGGGACTATGCCCAAAGGGCAACAAAAATGTACATACCCTTTGACCCAGCAATACCACTACTGGGTCTATACCCTGAAGAGATGATGAAAAAGGGTAAAAACATTACTTGTACAAAAATATTTATAGCAGCCCTGTTTGTGGTGGCAAAGAATTGGAAATCCAGTAAATGTCCTTCAATTGGGGAATGGCTTAGCAAACTGTGGTATATGTATGTCATGGAACACTATTGTTCTATTAGAAACCAGGAGGGATGGGATTTCAGGGAAGCCTGGAGGCATTTGCATGAACTGATGCTGAGTGAGATGAGCAGAACCAGAAAAACACTGTACACCCTAACAGCAACATGGCAGTGATGTTCAACCTTGAAGGACTTGCTCATTCCATCAGTGCAATAATCAGGAACAATTTTGGGCTGTCTGCAAAGGAGAGTGCCAGCTGTATCCAGATAAGGAGCTGTGGAGTTTGAACAAAGTTCAAGGACTACTCCCTTTAATTTAGAAAAAAAAGGTATCTTATTGTCTGATCTTGTCACCTCTTAGACTTCTCTTCTCTTCTTTAAGGATATGATTTCTCTCTCATCACACCCAATTTGGATCAAGGTACAACATGGAAACAAAGTAAAGACTGACAGAGTGCTTTCTGTGGGGGGATGGGGGGAGGGAAGCAAGATGGGGGGAAAATTGCAAAACTCAAATAATATCTTTAATAAAAATTAATTAAAAAAAAGAAATAATAATGAAATAACCCCCCAAAAAAAGGTCCATGGTAGCTTTTCAATCATTTCAGTCATGTCTGATTCTTCATGATCCCATTTGGACCTTCCTTGGCCAAGATACTGGAGTAGTTTGTCATTTCCTTTTCCAATTTATTTTTCAGATGAGGAACTGAGGTGAGAAGGGTTAAATGATTTGCCCAGGGTCATTTAATTAGTAGGTGTCTGAGATTATATTTTAACTCAGGAAGTTGATTCTTCTTATCAGATCCAACACTTTATCCACTCTGCCACCTAGCTGCCCCCATAGTAGCTTAGACATTCAATAGAAGAATGATCAGAGCTATAACCAGTTCAAGGGTTCTAGAACTCTGTAAATTGCTATCTTCATGGTTCCTTATATTGATTTATGCTTAAAGGGGAAAGAAAGTTCCTGAAGACACAGGAAGAAAGTCATGGACCAGGAGATGGCAGGAGGTAGGGGAAGGGTACTCTATCCTAAAAGATACACTGATATCACTACCAAGACAAGCACTATCTGTCATAATCCAACCACTTGAATTGTTTTTACTGGAGAGAAAAAACTGAATTATATTACTCCTCTACTCTTAGCATCTCCCAGCATTGCTCAACAACTCTTTTATAAAAAACTGACAAAATCTTTAGTCAGTATTTGAAACCTTTAATATTGTGTCTCCAATCTTCCATACATATTTCATATTACTCTCCTTCATGTTCTTTCAACTCCATTCAGTTGTCACTTGCTTCTCTTTGAATGTAGCATTTAACCTCTTGCTTCTGTGTCTTTGTATACAGGCTTCTTTTTTATGCTTGGAATGCACTCTCTCCATAAATTCCTTTCTCAGTCTGAGAAAGACAAAGAAGTACACATACCATGAAAAGAACAAGTTTTGAATCAATATTTACATTCTTCATGGATTCAGAGACAAGAGTATTATTGTCTTTTAGATTCCTTTGTCTGAGAATCGTTCATGGAACATTTTTAGGCAAAGAATGGGGTAAGGGATTGAGTTAAGAAGAGGAGTGAAGAAATAGAAGAATGGTATATCCCAAATGGATGTCATCAAAACAAAATGGTAGGAAGTTCAGGGTGGGTTGCAAAGCTAGAAGTTGAGAAACACCCTCCCCCCCCAACCATACTCATCTTGCTTGGCTGAAAGAAGAGACAATTTACTGTCTTTATGAGTCTTACTAGTCTAAAAGTCAGGCAGAAATAATATCATATGCAGTGGAATCATATAGAAGTATTCTAGAAGAGAAGGAAAGAGTGGAGAGAAGATGATGGAAAGAATAGATAAAATTATTCATTTTTCATATAGGGACATTGAATAGGAAGCAAGATCAGGTGGTTTGTGCAACATCATGTGGTGGTAGGATGCACAGCCTAGAGTTGAATCTGGTCCTCTAGCTCTAGATCCAATGTGCTCCCACCGTACTATGTTTCCAACTTAATGAATTAATATTTCTTAGAGTGGAGCAACATGGATCAATATCCCTGAAATAAAGTAGGGAGTTTGAGGTAGGAAAAATTTTGAAGCATATTCACATTAGATTCAGCAATGAAGAAAATATAATTTCCCACCTTTAGAAGCATCATTTTGTCTATTGAGAAGTATGGAAACAACATTCAAACACTTAGGGGGAAATTCCATAAAGGGAAATCATATATAAATGTTCTAAATGAGAGGAAAACATTAAGGGAAGAAGGGAATTTGTTAGAATGAGAATTGTGAGATGGAGTAATGAGTAGAGAGAATCTTTACTCACAGTTGTATGTAAGTCAATCAAGGAAAGTATGAAAATTAAAAGGTAACAACTAAAGAGAAATAGAGTGATTAATAAATTAATTCCACCAAATAATTGAAATAGATTTATAAATCAATTCTATTAAATATCTATAGATGAATTCTATATTCTATGTAATTTGTTTTCAAAAACATCAAAAGACTACTAAATTTGTTCTACAAGATACAGGGTAGAGTCATAACCCATGGAGAGGGGTAAAGCAAAGAGAGAAGTATAGCCAAAACAGTAATTAACATGGATGTAAAAAAATGAAAATAAAATATTAATGACAAGGCTGTGGTAATTTATTTTTCAAACCTATTACAAGCAAGTTGAATTTATGTCACAGATTCAAGAATAATTCAACATTAAGGAAAAAGCATTTACCAGAATGTTGATCTCGAAAATAACAAAAGTCACATAATGATAGTAAAAGCCTTAATAAATAAAATAGAGTGGCCATTTGTAGAACTAATATTAAAGGATTAGGATAATGTGCTTTCTAGGTTACTTATGTCATAAAACATTTGTTGTCCATGGTTATGTTTTAGAGAACAAGTTTTGATTCAGGATATATCCAAATTCACGTAATAATTGCCTATACTATAGTTGGCATCTTTGGGATTTGTATTTATATAATATAACAATACAAATTAATCTTTTGGTTCCTGTGATCTTCTCTCAACCACAAGCATTAAACAACCATTGTACTGGAAATAGTGAGGTGGTATGGCTTATTCCCATAAAGGATGAGCTCTTCAGATAAAATCAAATACAACTCACACTGTCATCTTAGTAAACTGTAGCTTCCAATGTGCAGTTCTTCCCTCAGTTTCTGCTTCAGTATAATATATACCTTGTTCTGCAAACCCTAACATCTGGTTTTTTCGTGGCTACTTGGCACCGCTGAACAAAGAACTTTGATTTACTTCTACTGTGTCCCTGGCCCATCCTGCATATTGGCTTAAAATAGACATGTCTAAAGAGTCTGCGAAACTTTGACCCACTTTCTTTAATTGGTCATTTTAACAAAATACTTTTGAAAGAAGGAAAAAAAAAGTAAAGTTAAAAGACCTCTCAAGGTTTCCTAATATATTTCAACTCAAAAATATGTTAACTTCCCTTCCCAAATTTAGTTCAAAATTATTCGCATTTACCTACTCTGTTAAGCATGGTAACCTGGAAATAAATTATTCCATCAAGTAACATCACTTCAATAGACAGTTATTAAATACCTGCTATGTTATAAGCACTATGCTAAATCTTGGTAATAAAAAATATAAACAAAAAAAAAACAATTCTTGTTCTCAAAGTTACATTCTAATCAAATCAGTCAACACATAAAAATGATCTCAAGAGAATTCTAAGATATAATTGAATGGGTATTTATTTTTTAAATAATCTTACTAAACTCTTAGGATTAGATTCTTATTGAATTAAACTGAGAGTTTTGCAATTGTTTAACTGGAAATGTCTTTTCTACTAGTGTCACTGCAATCAGTTTTGTTTATAATCTATACCAATCTTAAGATTACAAGTTTCAGAGCAGGTAAATTGGAGTCTCTTCATAGGAAGCTTCCTACACAAATGAATGCAGTAAAATGAAAAATATGTGTGATTTTCAATGCATTGTCATGGGTTCACCTTTCCCTTTCCCTTACTCCTTTTTGCCTGCTTTATCCAAAACTTTTTGAATTGGCTTAAATTGTTAATTTTTTTCTTAATTTCTTAATAATTATATATTTCTTCCTTTTTTTTAGGATTTTGAAGGCAAATGGGGTTAAGTGGCTTGCCCAAGGCCACACAGCTAGGTAATTATTAAGTGTCTGAGCTCGGATTTGAACTCAGGTACTCCTGACTCCAGGGCTGGTACTCTATCCACTGCACCACCTAGCCACCCCTATTTCTTCCCTTTTTTTTGACATTCCTCTTTATTTTTCCAGTTAAACAAGTACAAAATATTTTCAGACTCTTAAGAATTTTTTCCCTGTCCCATTTTCAATATGTTTCAGAGTTGCCTTCCTTTTTATACCTCTTGCCTGTTCAGGATTTTAATTTTTGATTCATTAGCTATATACTATTACTTGCTCCTTTATTCTACCTGGATAAATTAATAATTTGCAAATTCCTTCCTTACCTGCCACCTTCATTCAATTTATTCTTACCTCCCACTGGACCTTAAGAAATTAAAGGAGTCATCCCTTCTCTGTCTCGTTCCATTATGGTATGATAGGGATGCTTCACCCACTTCCCTTTGTCTTTTACCTCTCCTCTTCTCATTCATACAATTTCCTGCTCTGCTAATTCCATCCCAGCAAGTATATCTATTCACTTATTTGGCTGTTTTGAGGTATTTGTTCATGAAGTATTAATTCAACTGCTCTACTTTCCCTTCTTCTGATCCCTTCCATTCCCCCTAAATTATAGTCCCATAAGAGGCTACCCTTGCCTCCTTTTTATCACTTGTTGATTCCACTGTTTACTCTTTTTTCATAGCTAATTCATTGTCCCTTAAAAAATAACAGAATAATATGTTTTTACCTTACTTGCGTTTCTGTTATTTGGAGTATTTTGCAAGTGTGACTTGGTATTGTTGTTTTATTTTTATTTTTTGCAGGAATGCAAAATGGAGGAATCAGGTTGAGTCATCCATGACCCAAGGATCACATTTGGATCCTTGAGAGTTTACTTGTACTTACTACAGTGGAAAACTCCTCCCTCCTAGCTGCTCTCAAAGAGTGGTTCAGAGGTACCTTTCGGGAGATGCATGAGATCAAAATCATTTTTCTGATAATAGTAAGATGTTTAAATTTGTAATAGAGTAAATGTAAAGAGATTCAATCCAAACAAACAAAAGCTCTTTAGTGCTCTTAATAACTTTAATAATGTAAATATGCCAGAGACTAAAATGTTTTAGAACTGCTGCCTTATACAATCATGTCTGTTCAGGATGGAGATACTAAATGGAAGCTTGTAATATTAAACTTCTTTAATATTAATTCATGTGGTTTTTTTTAATTTTGTGCAGGCATTCTTGTAGATTCAACTCTAATTACTCTACACGTAAACTTTCCTTTTGAGGCTTTGAGGTTGAAGAAGTTAACAGGGACAAAACTTATTTCATCATTCTCACCATATGATGTACTTTTGACCTTAACTCTGAAATGGATTGTAGATGGAAATAAAGTGTTCTTCTTTGCCTAGTTTGTCTTGCCATTATAGTGTATAAAAGAAATAAAGTTTTCCAACTTCAATATAACATCCCTTAACTTTATCTGATATAAGTGTGATAAAAGAACCTTATTTAAATCAAAAGCAACACGTGCCCATGCTGCTATATCTTAACATAGGAAAGAAATGATGCAAGACCTTAGGTGTAATATCTTTTAAAAAAGGAACAAATGAAAGAATAAATAAACAGATTGAGCCTCTATGAAATCTGATTAATTTTTCAACAGCTAACATAATTAGATGGCCAAATCCTGTCCATAAGGAGCTGACTTGACAATAGTGTTCAAGTAACTTTCCCAAAGAGAAAGTTAGAGTAAGGTGAGTTGGCTTTGGAGGAACAGAAGATCCTGAGCCCAAGGCCTTCTTTTGTCACCTACTTTGCCACCCTGGACAAGTCATTTAATTTCTCAAGTGCTCTAGGGAATTCTCCAAAACTTTAGATTATAAAGAAGGGTCTGCACTTCACTGGTAGAACAAATTTCTTTGTCCAAAATTCTCTCTCCTAACTGATTTCAAGGTGTAGTCCTGGAACACTCCAACAGTTTTGTGAGATCAAATTTATTTTCATGATAATACTAAGATGTTCTAATTTATAATAGAAAAATATAAATAGACACAACTCAAATAAAAACGTTTTTCCGGTTTGCAATAACTTTTAATAATGGAAAAATATTCTGAGACCAAAATATTTGAGAACCACTGCCTCCCACCAATGAGATTTTAGATCCTTTTCCTGTTTCTATTATAACTTCATCTAATGTTTCACTGTATAAACTACTTTGAAAAATTTTACTATCTCCTCACACGCATTGCTAATTTCTAGAGCTCTCCTTCACATTTGAAATTAATGTAAATGTATATGTGTGTGTGTGTATGTGTGTGTGTGTGTATGTATGTATATTTAAAATGATCTTAACCTTTAAAATCTAATCTTTCTTAAGACCAGGGATTTTCTCTGATTTTGTATTTGTTTCTCCAGCACTTAGGGTCGTAGATGCTGTTACATGTTGTACAGGCATTTCAGTTGTGCTAGATTCTTCATGACCCAATTTGGGGTTTTCTTGGCAAAGATATTTGAGCTGCCATTTCCTTCTCCAATTTGTTTTACAAATGAGGAAACTGAGGCAAACAGGGCTGATTAGTCACTCAGGGTCATATAGTTAGTAAGTGTCTAAAGTCAAATTTGAGTTCAAGTCTTTGTGACTTCAGACCCAGTACTCTATCTGCAGTGGCATTACTAAAGTGCCCCCACTCTACTTGTTTGGCACATAGAAAACCCTTAAGTATTTTCTCAATCATTCATAAAACTAGCTTTATGTCCATTGTTGGGGCTATAAAGTTCATACAAAATAATTTAATGGTGTTGAGGGGCACAGGTTTGATGGTTGGGTCATTATTTTTGATGTTTCCATCCATTGCAGGATTATCTTGGAAATTGCTTTTGCTAAGGTTTCAGCACAATATGATACAAATGGAAAGCAAATAATGTTATTATTATGTTATAATAATGAGTTTATAAAAATCTTTAATGGCAGTCCTAATAATTGCAATATATAACAGCAGCCAAGGACATTCTGCCCACACAGTAACAACAAAGCCATCTTTCAAATTTATAACTGTAATTCGATTTAATTGTTGACTAAATTGCCTTGTTCATTTTTTTAAAATGTGTTCTCTGCCAAGAAATATTTGCTTACCTGTGATTTTTACTGTTGGTCATCTAATTTGGGGGGGAATGCCTAACAGAATCTTGGCCAAAATTCCTTTGTGATTTGCTGTTACTGAAGACTGCTGTTACTGAAGTCAGCTGAGTGGTTGAATTTACCAAATAACCAAACTAGAACCACAGAGGTTCTAGATTAACTAGTTACCCAAATAGTTACAGATTTACTATTCTGTTTTTTCAAAAGTTAAAGTATTTGTGGGACATTCATAATCATTTTCCATTCTGTGACTAGATATTTGTCATTTCTAGTGCAATAAATGAGTTTTTTGAATCCTTTTATCATTCATAATGATCAGTAGCAGTTGTAACTATAATGAGAATTGGAAAATAACTTGATTCAAAATGAAATTACTTTACTATTAACTTGGGCAGAAGCCCTCAAACAAATTTTTTGTCTGAGAAACATTTCTTCTTTAAAGGAAATCTACCATTTAATGTGTTTAGGAGAAAACACTACAATAATCTACGGTTCTTTACTAACATAATAATTGATTCTTGGAAAGTTATGCAGAGGCTTGTTTACGATCTACCCTAATTTTCTATTATTCTAAATTTTCCTTTCCCTATTGTCTCCTTGGTTATATCTCATCTTCACCCCAAGGAGTCTGGGACCCTCATCCCTCAATATCTATTAAATAACTTTCATAAAAGGGTCAAACGTCAAAGGAGAAACTGAGAAATGAGACTTAGTCATTACCACTTCCAAAGAGATTCTTATTTCAATGGAGACAAAGTCTTTAAGTTAAAAAGTGAATTTTGAATGCAAGAATTTCAGGCATCAATTAATTAGGGAGATTGAATTTTGAGGGGGTAAGGAACCTTTCCAAATCTTTCTGAAATAATATCATATAGACAACCAGTTATACTATGTAAGACTAGACCTATTTGTGAATATACAATTAGAAACATCACATTAAAAACAAAACAACTTAAGCCACTATTATCAATTGTCTTATTGATTAATTTCAATAATAATATTACTGATGCAATTAATTGTTCTATTTAAGATAACTTAAAAATCAATTGAAAAGTCATTTATTTAGTGGTCATATGGTGATGATATTTCCAAGGAAATGTATGATAGGAAGAGAAGATGTGCAGGTCATGTATCAAAGAAGAGGGAAAGCAAGGGAGGAGAAAGGTTGAACCTGAGATGCACAGGATGAACAAATTCTGATAGATTATGATCTGCAAAACCGGATGGAACATTCAAATAAGTGAGATCATAGTTCATTTGAGAATTTGAATGGGAAAAATAGTCAATTGTCCATTGTCGACAGACACAATTGCAAGGGCAATAAGGGTTTGATAATTGAGGCATTGGAAGAAGGGGAAGATATCAACCCAGTGGGTGTAGTGAATAGAGTGCTATGTGGGGACTCAGGAAAATCTTACTTCAAATGTGGCCTCAGACACTTAATAGTTGTGTGACCCTGGACAAGTTACTCAGCCTCTGTCTGTCTCAGTTTTCTCAACTATAAGATGAGAATAAATATAGCACCTACCACCTGGGGTTGTTGTAAGGTGTACATCAGATGAAATTTGTCAAGTGCTTAGCGCAATGCTTGATGCATAGAAGGCAATATGTAATATGTAGTTTTTATTTTTGTCATTATTTTAAAAGGTGGGGGGTGGGGTTTGAAAGAACATCAGTAAATACTGCTACTTTCTCAGTCAAATGTAATTTTCATGAGGAATAAGAAAACAAGTATCAAGGATATCCCTAAGGAGAGAGTGAAAAGAAAACAGTTTTTTGCAAGGGATGTGCATAATAGGTCTCATTGTTATCAGCAGGCACTTGATGGACAGCTTCTACTGTTAATACATTGGCAAATACTGTCACCTATAGATAGCTATAATCACTCTCCCCTTTTGATCCTATTTTTAAATTGCTATCCAGCTTGAAAAACAAAAGGCCCATTGAAGTTCTATTATTAAAGCAGCTTTGGGCCTGTTTGAAGAATGAAAAACATTAAATTAACAAGAATAGTAGACACTAAATGGAAGCTTTTGCTAAGTGCTGACTAATAAAATATCTTTATTCACCAGTGATTTGCATATATAACCTCTATCTTGTTCAACTATTACTCATTTGTTGCTTTTTTACTAGTTTCAAATCCATGTTTTCCAGTCTATAAAGAGTACAGTGGACTTGAAATCAGGAAGACATGTATTCAGATTCCTATTCTGGCACCAATCATGTGACTACCACTTGCTCTGAGCCTCAGTTTCCTCATCTGTCAAATGGGGATAATAATAAAATGATAAATAATAATACTATACTGAGTTTCCTATAGGGGTCCAGTAAGATGTCAAGTGCTTTGTGAATCTTAAAACTCAATATAAATGTTTGCTATCATTTTTATTAGTATTCTGATTTTCCTTTTTTGTAGTTTGTGACTCCTTATAGAGTTGTACTTCACTCAAATTAGGGAATAGTTTACTATTTGAGTAAATTGACTTACCAAAGGGTTTTCACTCTTCCAGCATATCATTCTTTTCATATTGTTTATTCCTTAAATAAGGGTCTGAGAGTGTAGAAACATAATTATCTCATAATACAATATAGTTTTTCATGGAATGAAAAGTTGATGTATGATTTTTTTCATTACTTCTCTCACCTTCCTTCCTTGCCTCCTTTCCTTTATTCATGCTTCTTAATCCTTTTTACTCTTTTTTCTTATACGCATCTGTTACTATTTTCTCCTCCATTCTAATCTTTTTTAACTTTTCTCTCTGACTTTCTTCCCTTCTATCTTTCCCAATTTCTTCTCAGTTCACTTTCCCTTTCTTATTTTCTCTCTTCTATTTTCCTTCTTCTCATCCATGGCCTCTTATTCCCTTCTTTTATTTCCTTTTTTCTTTAGATTCTTTCTTGATATTATTTGGAAAGAGCATAATATTTCCAGAGATTCATTGGAGCTATCATAAGTATACACTTTTTGTTCATATATATATATATGTGTGTGTGTGTGTGTGTGTGTGTGTGTGTGTGTGTGTGTGTGTATGTATATGTATATATATCCCAAAGTAAAGTTTTTGTTCTTCTGCTTTTTTATAGTCAACAAAATATTTTGTTGTGCTTTTATTTGAAGTTATATTATGTCTTTTAGCAGCGAGGAGAAAACTGAGCAGGAGAATTTGGGGGGCTGGTTACCACCTTTTTTGAATCTACCCTAGAGAGCCTTCTCACAAGTCAATCAAAAATCTATTTTTTACCACATGGTTAGTAAAACAGAATTAGGTGCTAAACATCTGTTATTGGTCCAGATGAGAGAGCTGGACTCCTTCTATTATTTGTCATCATCACACCTTTCTAGAAGCAGGCTCCCCAGACTCTCCTACGTGGGCTGAAAGCAGTAGGCAGGGCAAATGAGGCATGCTCTCAGAATGGAGCTTCCATTGGCCAGGCCCCCATGCCATATTTAACCTCAAATCCTCATGATGCAGCACTAAAATGTTTCCACTGTCCTCAGTGGAAAAGGAGCAAGCAGCTGGTCTCTGTCTCCATATGTGACTCTTTATATAATTAAAGATCATGATTTCATCACTTTTAAGACTTCTCCTCTCCAGACTGTTCTTCTACTATTATTTAAGTATCATGGAAAGAATTTCTTGTGCTTTCTTCTTCTTTTGGTTCATTTCAATCTTTTATCTTTTGTGCCATCTAGTACAAATGGGGAGTCAAAAACAACTGAGGCTTAAGATCATTCCCCAAGCAATGACAGGGAAGAAAACTCAAATTATATTAGTCACTCACCAAATTAGAAGAGCAGGGAAGGGCCTCAGCATCTTGTGGGATAAGATCAGAATTTAAAATAAACTATTCTAAATTGGAGAAGTGGTCAGAAATAAAGAGAACCTTCATTAAAGAAAAATGCAGGACATGTCCTCAAGATGGGAAAACAGAAAGAACGCCAGTCCCAAATGGGAACTGACTGCTATCTTAAGGTTTGACCTGAAGAAAACTGATGATAAGCTGACCAAGAATCAGTAATAAAGTTGAAAAAGGAAACATATTATTACCACACACAAATAAGAATGTCACATGTAGCAAACATGAGGTGATCATCCCAATATGCTTAGTGTTAGGTAAACTCTTATTAGAGCACTGTGTTCTGGGCTGGGCTCCCTAAATGAAGCAGGACATTCAGAACTTGGTTAGGGTCCAGAGGAAGGCCACAGTGTGGCCTCATGGACTCAGGAAAGTCACTTAACTCCTGTCTGCCTCAGTTTCCTCAACTGCAAAAAATGGAAATTATAATGCTAGCTAACTCCCAGGATTGTTCATGAGCTAATGTGTATAAAGGGCTTCCTTATTAGAATATCATAGATAATAGCAAAAGTTGCTAGTTTCTTTCCTTCCTTCTTTACTTTGGGGTTGGCACTATGCTAAGTATTAGAGATACAAAGAAAGAGTGGGGCTTGTATTCTAATACAGAACTTGTTTTCTTATGGGAGAGAAAATCATAAATAAATATGTATGAGCAAGATATACAGAATACATAGAAAGTAATTGGGGAAAGACAGGCTCCAGCAGCAAGAGAACTGGGAAAGACTTTCTACTAAAGGTGTGATTTGAGTTGAAACATGAAGGAAACCACAGGGAAACCAAGAGATAGAGGAGGGGGGTAGAGTATTAGAGGTGTGGGGAATAGTTAACACAAAATGGAAGATGGACCACCATACTGGAGGAATGGCAAGAAGTTCATATGTTGCTGATGTTAGATTTGGAGTTAGATGACCCTCCAGATGGAGGGTCAAGTGTAAGAAGACTGGAAGGTTAGAAAGACTCTGTTGTAAAGGGCTTGAAAAGTCAAACAGAAGAGTTTGTATTTCTTCTTTTGCAAGGCAATAGGATAAAGTGACTTGCCCAAGGTCGCAACAATTAAGTATCAAGTGTCTGAGGTCAAATTTAAACTCAGGTCCTCCTGAGTCTGGGGCCAGTGCTTTATCCACTGCACCACCTAGCTGTCCCCATGTATTTATATTTGATCCTGAAGGTAATAAAGATCAAGGAGCTTATTAGCAGGGGGCAATGGCTTGGCAAGATCTGCGTTTTGGAGAAATTACTTTGGCAATTGAGTAGAGGTGAAATTAAAATGGGGAAATGGAGGGGGGGAGTTGTGGAGAGACTTGAAAGAAAATAAATAAGGATATTACGGTCATCCAAATGAGAGAGATTGAGGGCCTGAACTAATTTTGTGACTGAGTGAATAAAGAAAAGGGGATACATATGGAGATATTGTTGTATATGCAGGATGAGTAAGAGTGAGATTTTGAGGAAGATGACATGTTTAGGAGTCTGGATCACTGGGAGGATGAGGATGTCCTCTATATTAACAGGAAAGTTGGAGAGAGTTTGAGGGGAAAGATAATGAGCTCTGTTTTGAACATGTTATGTTTCAGATCTTCAAAAGGCTGGATATTTAATCTGGGAATCATCTGCAGAGAGAAGATAATTGAACCCATGGGAGCTGATGAGATCACCATATGAGACAGTATAAAGTAAAGACAGCACAGAGCCCAGGACAGTGCCTTGGGGGATACCCACAGTTAGTGAATATCACATGACTGAAGGACCTGCAAGGGGGGCAGAGAATCAGTGGTCAGGTAGTCAGGAAGGGAACCATGAGAAGCAGCAATACAAATGCATATGTTATCAGGTAAGAGAAGATGATCAACGATATCAAAGACCGCAGAGAGATTGAGAAAGATGGGGAATAGTAAAAATGCCATTAGATTTGCTGACTTAAAAATAGTTGGGAAACATTAGAGAGAGCATTATTGGTTCAATGAATGAGGTCTGAAGCCAGACTTTAAAGATGTCAACTTGGAATGAAGAAGCACTAGATTAAAATCCTGCCTCTCACCTTATTGACTGTGTGATCATGGGCATGCCTTAGTTTCTCTGAGCCCTATTTATTTTCCATACAATGGGACTCATTAACTATATCATTATAACAATATCACTCATTATCTATATCTATTATCCTCTATATTGCATAAATATTGTGACATTCAAGCATTACAGATAGATGTCAATTATTTTTCTCTACCTAGAAATATATCTATTACTTTGAAAATATAGTTTTGATTTTCCTTGTTTTTATTTTTTAATTCCTTTTCTTTTTTTTTATTAATTAACCTGCTTTTAAACCTCTTTTTTTCTTCCATCCTCTCCCTCCAATTTTACATTCTTGGTTTTTTACCAAGCCTCCCAGCCTATGAAAGATCCCACTTGTCTGTCTGGGTTCTGTCCCTTTAGTTAGTAACACAGTCTTCGCATTGTATATTTTGGCACCTGTCATTGTCAGTACCCACAGATAGTGCTAGCCTCCGGTTTCTGGTACATACTGTTCTTTTGGGCATTTCTCTGATTAGTTGTTTCCCTCTTCTAAACTTGTCTTCGCATTCTAAGTTATTTCCTTTTTTAACATCGGGGCCCATCCCTTGCTTGGGACTGTCAAATAGCTTCTGAAAGACTTTACATAGATGCAGAATGTATCAGACAGTTAAATACTGGGCTAGAAAGGGATTTAGCCTTTTTTTTTTACTTTCCTTGATATTGGGGTAAGAAATTAAGTTAAGAAATAATATTTAATAATGATAATTAAGATTAAGAGATAATAATTAGTAATAAAGATTAAGACATAAGGAGTTATGCTTTTTTAAAAAAAATAAATGATAGAGGGTCAGCTCTGGGAAAATAATTTGTCTACAACAAACCATGTTTCTTTATCTCTGAGACCCAGCTTGAGCCTGTGCCCAATGACACCCTAATTGTCAACCTCCCTTTTCACCTTCATAGATGACATTGTTTTCTTTTCCCTAGATATCTCTTGTTTCTATGCTTGGTGTTCTTTGTACTCATTGGACTTGCCTTTGCATCATAAGTATTTGTTGAACATCCCCATATTAGATAATAAGACTTCTGATATTGGACTTTGTTTTGTATCTAACTTTGTACTGTGCCTCACAATAAGCAACACATAATCAATATATGTTAATTTAATAAGTACCTAAGAACAATATAACCTGTATATATTTTACTCTCTCCCGTTCAGTGTCCTCCTCTACAAATACCTTCATGTGGGGCCTTGGCCTAAAACCTGTCCATCTTCACTAAGGGTAACCTTTCCAAGTCTAACTCCTCCAGATGGGGAAGATCCAGCTAGAGTTTATCCCTACTATGCCTTTCTCCCTTCCTTTTCTAATAATAACTAACATTTTCATAATGTTTTAAGATTTGCAAAGTATTTTACTTTTATTTTCTCATTTGATCTTCACTACAAGTCTTTGAGAAAGGCACTATTATTAGCCCCATTTTACAGATGAGGAAACTGAGACACCAGATTAATTGGTTAGGCAAGGATCACTCAACTAGTATCTGGGAATGAATAGTTAATGAGTCCCATTGTATGGAAAATAAATAGGGGCTCAGAGAATCTAAATGGTATGCCTAGAGTCTCATGGTGAGAGGCAGGATTTAATCTAGTCCTCCTTGATTCCAAGTTTCTATCTTTGAAGTCTGCCCTACCCACTACAATGAAACTATTTTCTTTTCTTTTTTTAGTTTTTTTGCAAGGCAATGGGGTTGAGTGGCTTGCCCAAGGCCACACAGCTAGGTAATTAAGTGTCTGATGTCGGATTTGAACTCAGGTACTCCTGACTCCAGGGCCAGTGCTCTATCCACTGTACCACCTAGCTATCCTGAAACTGTATTCTTATCTCATTTTCTTTGCATCAGGTTCTTGCTATCTCCACCCTGACAGGTAATCAGTAGACTAAAAATGCACCAATGATAGAAGCTCTCCATCCCTTTTAGATAAATTGAATTGTAACAGTGGCCTTCTAGAGACATGCTGCACACCTGTGTTATCTAACTCAAAGGACCAACTTGGTAAAATTTCAAAAAGGTAGGAGGGTAGACAAGTCTTGCAATAAGCCTCAGGGATGCTACTTTTGGACAGGCAGCATTTGAATCACTTTCCAAAATACGATGTGCAGGTGACTACTTGCACTATTTAACAAATGTGGACTATAATAAACCTCTAAAAGGCAGGGAATGAGAAATGACATAATTTTGATTAGATGTTTGTTGTTCATTCTCAAAGAAGATCATGACATCAGGGAGATGATGCCATGACAATCACATGAATTGGATTGGAGTGAGGGGGTGCTGTGCTAAGTTACCAACCTCACTTTCTCCTCTGGAGTCATCTGGGTCCATTGGCCAAATATAAATCAAGATGATGGAGATGGCCCTGGAATGTAAAGTGATGGATGGCCCTGTAACTTTATCTTCTTTTGGCGGGTTGGGCCGGTTAGTACTTGGATGGTAGGTGATGTGATGCTAAAGTAATCTTTATTACCCTGTGTAGAGATGCACAGGGAAGATATAATATTAAAATTCTCTTCTCAATGATAAAATGATACTTTTCTTGGAGCTATTGGACTATTTTTATAATGCATAATTGTTAAAAAAAATGGGTGTGTATATAGTACCTTACTCACCTGATTTATTTCATTGTCTTTGTAAATGCATTAATGTTAACTTTTTGAAGTGGTAGAAAAGATACGTTATTTCTATGTCTTTATTGATTTAAATAATAAATCATAAGTACATAAGAAATAACCATTCAGAAAGCATGGTGCAGTGAAGAGAATACAGAACTTGGGAGTCAAGAGATCTGGATTTAATGTGACCCTTAATAATAGCTACTGGCCTCTAGGAAGTCTCTAAGTCTTAACACAATTCCATAACATACCTCCAAAGTTAAAAGACAGTGTGGATTTGCATTGGTGAATAGAGTTTCCTATGCAAACCAAAATCAGTACAGAGAATTTCTGTGTAGATTTAAAACTCCTAAGTACCGACAAGGATTTGGAGTAGGGGGAAGAAAAATTGTCAAAATAAAGCAATGAATTGAATATGCTTGGAAAAATGTTATATTTGGGATTTCTTTCAGGTTTGTGTTGGACGAAATAAATTCTAAAGCTCCCTCCAAATGTAAAATTTTGTGATTCTAATATTCTAGGAATAATGGCATTATCTCCAAAAGGTACTTAATGGAATCTGAATGCTGATCCCTTTAAAAATTATACTTATTATAACCCCATCTATTGCATTCCTTATTAATAAATGGAAATAATAGAATAATTAGGGCAAAAGCCATACCAAAAGCAAGGGTTCAAAGGATCATTTGACATTTTAATATTTTTTTTAAAACACAACTCATTTTCTCTTTAGAAATCAATTTATATTAAATGGAACTATTAAAATGAAGGTATATAATTATTTTTATTGCTGATTATTATAAAGATTTTCTCCTGACATTGTCTTAGACTCTAAAATTTAGAAACTCATGTTTACCTTATTGCAACATTTGTACAGATCTTTGGGGAGAGATCTTATGACATACTTAAAATAAATAAACAGCATCTTAAATAATGAACAGTATAGTATGATGGACCAATATATCCCAAGTTAAAGTTAATGTCAATGCAGTTACTGATGCCTTACAAGTGATACCCAGATAGCCAGTAGAGAACCTATAGACATTAAATCCTACTGGATTAAAGGAAGATAAGATCAATGTTTCCTCCTGCTATCATATTGCTCAGGTCTTGACAGTATTCCTTGTTCTGAATGGTCTTGATGTTATTTTTAGTTGTTTTAGTCATGTCCAAACTCCATTTGGGGTTTTATTTTGGCAAAGTGGTTGGCCATTTCTTGCTCCAGTTCATTTTACAGATGAGGAAACTGAGCCAAACAGGATTAAGTGACTTGCTTAGGCTCACTCAGTGAGTATCTGAAACCAAATTTGAGCACAGGTCTTCCTGACTCCAAGGTCAGCTATTATTATCCCCATTTCATTGATAAAACAACTTAGAGGGCCTAATTAAACTCTGGGTCTAGACTCAGGAAGACTTGAGTTCAAATTCAGACTCAGGTACTTACTATCTGGATTACTATAAGCAGTCACTCAACATCTATCTGCTTCACTTTCCTCAACTGTAAATAATGATAACAGTAGTTCCTATCTCTTCAGGTTATTTTGAGGATCAAATAGTGTCTGTCATGTAATGCATACTATATCATTGCTAGCTTTTAAGATGTCTAATAACATAAAACCCTCACCTTCGTCTAGGTATCCATAAGGCTAGATTCTTACATAGGCTGCAGAGTTCTCCAAGGCAATGATTTGACATGCTAAAGAACTAAGAAGATTACAATAAAGAGTCCTTCTTTGAAATGAGTGATTTTAACATGTAACTTGTAGAATTTGCCTCATTGACTTTCAGTTATGCCACAGAAGTGTGTGTGTGTATTTACTGGATCTGTGATCTCATCAATATGATTATTCATTCCTTGGTGGCTTTATTCAGTAAAAGACTGTATTTCAGTGGTTATCGTCATAGCACTAAGATTTCTCATATATTCATCATCCCTTGATCTTGCCATATGATGGATTTACCTCCTTTTCTCATACATGTCCTTAATGACATCCTCCATATGATATTTATCACATGTAAAGTGTCATTGAAAATATGCTTTGACTCGTTTGTGCCCACCATGCATTACTCTGTGTCCCAGACTCCTTTGATTCTTGGGAATCTGTAGTGTCCTAAGTTTTGCAGCCATTTGGTATCTCCAAGAGAATATTTGTATAAAAATATGGGTTCTTGCATGGGGGAGCAGCTTGACATCATTAAAAGTATGGCACACTTTCCCAAATTCATTCCAACATGTTCTCTTCTTCCTTTTCAATTCCCAACTCAATTTACTGTCCATCTGTGGTGCCTATCCCAGATATAGGTCCTGATGCACTAACTCGATGGACCAGCCAAGCAATTGCATGTCATAGACAATAATCTATCACAATGGGCATTTTTCATTCATTTAATTTACCCTGTGTGAATTGTCAGCATGATTTCTTGAGTAATACTGGCATTCAGTAAGAAGCTACTGTAGTACTCAGCAGTTTGGTGTAATTATCACATTGTCTCTTTAGAAGGGAGTATCCAGAATATGGCACAACCTCAAGGGAATTCCCCCTCCATTTGGACCCTTATGGGGCATCATCATCATTTATTGACACATCTATTGGCACATGAAGGTTGTACAGCCTAGTAGTACTAAATATGATTCCAGGAAGATGTGGATTCAGATTCCATCTCTTGATACTCCTTTGCTATGTAACCCTAGATAGCTGGAGACTGGGGTGGTGAGGGAATTTCTCATTCCAGGAATGAGAACTTATTATTCTGTCTGTGATAGGTTGGAAAGACCCTCCACTGGTACAAATCAGCAACTCAAACTCTTAGAGAGTTTGCTTGGGAGATTAATTTGGAGTTTAAGAGATGGTCATACAGTTAATAATTGTTAGAGGCAGGACTTTACCAATGTCTTTTTTACTCTCCATCATGCTACATATAGTTTGTGTGTATGTATGTATGTATGTTTGTATATGTAGTTGATGATGATTTTGTGACCCCTTTCTGGTATCTTCCCCTGGAGTCAAGTTTTTAGCAGTCCCCCCCATAGCAGAAGGAACTAAATTACACACAGGAGGGTCCCCAATCCTCTATAAATATTTGTCCCACAAACAAGTATTTGTCCTTTTGGTTTTCCAACTGTGTTATATTTTAACCAGGTCTGGTTTTGCCAAGTATGAACCGTTTGCCTTCTCATTTACAGATGTGCAAAGAATGACTGATGTTAAAGTGCCTTCCCATGAGAGAGTAAATTTGAAGTACTAGTTGATGTTCAGGCTTTTAACTAAGCAAATTGGCCACAGTTCCAATTCACCTCCCTGTGAGACTCCAAATAGAAAGTGGAGACAGAATGCAGCCTTTCATGATCAGATTTATAAACGTCGTTTGCTTTAGTGAACAGATGTGGTTTTTGAGTGTTTTGGCCATGGAGACACCAAAGGAAGCAGGGGAGATTCCAGTCATTAGAACAATTCACATCAAAGCAACAGAGACATCTGATACCCTTTCACACTTGCCCATGACAACCCCCAAATTAGGCAAGTTCTATTTAAAAAGTATTTATACCCTATTTCTATTGTTTGTGCATATTTAAAAGATTTTCCTCTAAGGTGATGGTTGTATTCATCTTGTTCTTGAAATGAAATTCCTTTGGACAGTGCCCAGACTTTGTCCTTTTTGATAGGAAAAGTCTTTTGGTTTGGAAGGTACAGGACATCACACAACATAACTGACCATTTTCCCACACTGTGTAAAGCCTTGGGAAGTGGCATGGCACTAGTCAGGAAAGTCTGAGTCCAAATCCAACCTCAGACACTTACTAGCTGGTGACCCTGGGCAAGTCACTTAACCAGCCTCGGCTTCCTCAACTATAAAGTGGAGATAATAATAGCATTTACCTCCCATAGTTGCTGTAAGAACCAAATGAGGTATTTATAAATCACTTAGCGCAGAGTAGGCGCCTGTACAGGGATACAGCTTTTATTGTTATTGTTGTTTTTGGTTGTGTTACAAGAGAAAAAAGACTGAATTTAGATTTGAAAGCGCTCTGCCCATTGCCAAATAATCAAACCTCTCTGAGTTTAATTCGGTTTCATCTGCTCAATGGGAATGATGATAATGACTACTGCATGGCTTTATTGAAAAGATCAAATAACATAGAATATCTTAATTTCTTGTAAGCCATTAACTTCCATATGAATGACAGCTGTTTTTATGGGACATGCAAACCAATCTGTTATTCGTTCTCACATTTTTAGGAAGTAAAATTGTCCTGGAGGAAAAAAAAAAAGCTTTAAAACACTATCTAGAATTCCCCTCTGATGCTTGGTGATAGTGACATTCTTTAGGGTGGGAAAGATGGACAGGTCAATTATGCAAACTCCCAAATCCTGGCCATCAGTGCCCATCCGAAGTCCTTCTAAGTGGTGGTCAATTATATTTGCCATTGATTTGCTGAGTAGTTTCTGGAGAGTTAACCCTCTTAGTGTGTAAAACAGAAGAAAGAATATTGACCACAGGGGACTCATAAAAATTAATCGCTCTGTTCCATGCTAGAAAATCTACCAATGTCAGGTTTATGGAGAAGTGAAATGCCATAGCTATTACATGAATGCGCTTGTGCCATTTATTTCTCATAAAACTCACCATCAAATATTCATCAGTGGTCAGGGTAGAATGTTCTCTTTTAACTTAAAAAATGAAATCTTGGAATTCAGTCTTTGTAAGTGAACAAGAAATCCAACTAACAGGGCTACATGTTTTAACAGCAAGGACTTTGAGATGACGAAGGATGCTCCCCTGAGAAGTGTGAGTGTGTGAGTGTGTGTGTGTGTGTGTGTGTGTGCACTCACATGTTGTTGTCATTTGATTCAATACTGCCAAGAAACCACAACACTCTCCCTCAAGTGAAAGGACTGTTTCCCCCCCTTTTGGCCTTTGAAAATAGAGTCTATATAATATTATTTTAAGGTCATAGGCTAAAGTGAGTCATCTTGTGCATTCAGAAACCAGGAGGACATCAACTATTTCAATCTGGAAAGCAATGAATTCATTTTAAATTAGTCCTCATTTATCAGTTTGACCATGAATAATAATTTTATCAATGGAATATTTTACTCATATTAACAGAATCTTATGAAGCTTGAAGGAGAGAAAAAAATATTTCAGTGTAAAGAGAAAAAATGTCTTTTCTTTATGGATCAAAATTGGATTAAAACCTGAGGAATTCAGTGAGGTTGTTGATATGTCATTGCTTTTTATTTAGGTATTATTTTCATCATTTTCATAGAATCACAGTATTTTAGAGTTAGAAGAGACCCCAGGAACCATCTAATCTGACTAAAAAAAGAAGCTACATACAAAACACTCAGCAAGAGTCAACTGACCTTTACTTGAAGAGTCTTCAATGAGGGAAAACCTATCATATATAAAACAAAACAAAACAAAACAATGCATACTTTCGAATAACTCTAATCATTGGGAATTTTTTTCCTTATATGAAAAGTAAGAGAAGACATTGAAGTGAAGTAGGAAAAGTCCTAACTGTGGAGTCTTAAGAGCTGGGTTTAAGCACTGACTCAGCTTCTACTACTTGTGAGATCCTGGGCAAGTCATAGTCTCTATTGATCTCCATTCCCTCATCTGTAGGGTTGGGCACACGGTGGGGGGTGGAGGGGGGTCAACCAAGTGACTTCTAAGGTCCCTTTCAGCTTAAGATCTATGTCTCTTCACTTCCACCTATTATTTCTTCTACCTCTGAGACCAAGAATAAGAAGGGCTGCTCCAGAGATTGATTGGATTTAGAGATGACTTATGAGAACTAATTGCTTAATTTTCAATTTAAGCATTTATGCTTCAGAAATTGGCAAATGCTTCAAGTCTAAGTGGAGTAGTAGATAGAGCACTGGACCTGGAGTCAGGAAGTCCTGAGTTCAGATTTCACCTTAGAAATATATTTGCTGTGTGACCCTGGGCAAGTCACTTAACCTCATTTGTGAAATGGAAATCATCTGCTTCCTAGAGCTGTGATGAGGATCAAATGAGATATAGATAGATAGATAGATAGATAGATAGATAGATAGATAGATAGATAGATATAGATTTAAAAGCTATTACCTCAGTGTCTGATACATCATAAGCTCTATTAAAATGTAAATTAACTCATTATTAAGTTAGGGAGTTATTTTTTTCTTTATTTGTCTAGACTTAAGAAGTGATGGAGAAGTTCTAACAATGCCGACTTAACTTAAAAATGTGTCATATGTACATTTGTTTTTGGAGAGCTGGTTGTTAAACATTTACCAGCAGACCCCTTCTACATGGCAGTCTCTCTAAGTCATGACTGATTATATCTGACTAGATGAATACAAAAAAAAACAACTTATAAATAGTAGTGCTTTCATGTCTACTGAACTTATGGAATTAGTTAATTCTGTAAGCCAAGTAATTCTTTGGAGCCCTAAAATTTTTTCATCTCCTTATCAAAGGATCTTAATAATTGAAAAGGACCTTATAAACTATCTAATCTAATCCCTTTGTTTTACAGATGAGGAATCTGAAGTCAAAGAGGTTTGGTGACTTGTCTGAGGTCACCAGTGTACTGAGTTTCAGAGCTCAATCAATCAACAAACATTTATTTTTTACTATGTCCCCAGATGCTTCAAAGTCAGATCTTCTGATTCTGAACTTAATATTCCTTTCAACATATCATGCTGGGTTTTTTTGAAACTGATGATATGAAAATGTCAACTTGGATCATAGACATATTCATCTTGCCCCTCAAACTGGTGACTTCTCAAATTCCACTACTTTTCTCTTGATGGCATCCTATATCATCTTTCAAGTCACTCAGTCTCAAAACCTCAAAATCCCAAGTTTATCTTTCTTCTCCCTAATGCCATGCCAAAATAAATTCAGTCGTTTGCTGAGTCCTGTCACTTCTAATTGACATCATTAATATCACTCTTCTCCTCCCCTAAAAAAGCATTCTTCCCTCCCTTGAAGTCCTTATCGCCTCTTGCCTGGATCATTGTAGTGGACTTCTTGCTTCCCATCTCTTCCCTTGCTAATCATCCTTCATGCAACTCTGCAATTAAGTTTTCAAATGTAATAGGTCTGGCAACTCTTCAGTCATTTCTCAGTTCAAAAACTTTAAATGACTTCCTTTTGCTTAGAGGATAAAATACAAATTTCCTAGACTGTCACTTATTGTCCATATTCTGGATTACTGATTACCAAGTCAATTCTTTTCTTATTACATTTCTTTCATCTTAATCCATTTAAGGTAAGGAAATGTATGATGTATTTATAAAGATTTCCTTAAATGATTAAAATTATGTTTTTGTGCTTAAAGGTACAAGTCCTGGGTATTTGTGGTGACTTGGAATACTTCATCCCATAATGATCCTCTGGGGTGAGTCGAGTGAGTTCTTGCTCTCCATTCCAGACTTAAAGGAGGCAGGGAAAAAGAAAAGGAAAAAGTCCCAGACTTAGTTTAAAAGAGGAGAAAAATGAGAAGGATGAAATCCTCCTACATACACACACACACACACACACACACACACACACACACACACACAGATAGCATTTATCTCACCAGTCTCCTTCATTTCCATAGGGTAGATCTATGTTTGGGGGTAACTCAGCACAAAGTGTTGATAGCTTTGGCATTTCAAGAGCTGTGAACTGGTTGAACCATTCTGGGAAACAATTAGGAATTCTGTGAAAAAAGTCACTAAAACTGTTCATACATTTGACCAGCAGTTCTGCACTAGGGCATATATCCCAGGGATATCAAAGATGAAAGAAGAGGAAAAGGGGCGGCTAGGTGGCCTAGTGGATAAAGCACCAGCCCTGGACTCAGGAGTACCTGGGTTCAAATCCGGTCTCAGACACTTAATAATTACCTAGCTGTGTGGCCTTGGGCAAGCCACTTAACCCCGTTTGCCTTGCAAAAACCTAAAAAAAAAAAGAAGAGGGAAAAAAGGCTCTCACACATATCAAAATATCTAGAGAAGCATTCTTACCCCCATGGGAGGAAAAAAAACTGGAAAAGAAGAGAGTTTCTATTGATTAGTGAGTGATTGAATATATTATTATATATAAATATGTAAGAATAAAGTTATAATCTGATAAATGATAAAAAAGATATTCAGAGAAGTATGGGAAGATTTATGGGAGCTGATGCAGAGTGAAGAAAATGGAATTGGAAGAATAATACAACAGTAATAATGTAAATAAAAACCAAATTGTAAAGCAGTTGAACATTGATAAATTGTAATGATTAATCTTTCCCAGAAGAACAGATGATGAAACACATTTCCTTCCTCTCTGTAAAGTATGGGCTGGGGAGAGAATGTGGGTACAGAAATTGCATATGCTGCCAGATATTGTTGCTGCATTGTTGGGTTTTGTTTAACTTTGTTTTTTATTACAAAGTCTGGTTTCATGTTGGAAGAAGGGTATATTGGTGAAATACAGAAATAACAACAAGAGACAGAAGTAAATCTTTCTATCTTTAAAAAAAGAAAGAAGAAAAGTATTGTTGGTTGGTTGGCTGGTTGGTTTTTTTGCTTTCCACACATTTAGGAGATGAGAATATTTTCTATTTCTTTATAAAATCTGGAATTTATGCTATTTTCTTTTTCTATGATAATAGCTGCTGCATTCAGTAGAAAGTAAGCTTCCTGAATACAATGTCTTTTCCATTTCTGTCACTGTCTACCCAGGAAACACAAAGGTCATTGCCAGGTTCCTAACAGACATTTAGGAAATACTTGGGGCAGCTAGGCAGCATAGTGGATAAAAGCAACGGCCTTGGAGTCAGGAGTACCTGGGGTCAAATCTGATCTCAGACACTTAATAATTACCTAGCTGTGTGGCCTTGGGCAAGCCACTTAACCCCATCTGCCTTGCAAAACTCTAAAAGAAAATACTTGTTGAATTAAATTTTATTATCACCAGAACCTCCATTCCTAAATTGGCTTCCTGCCCAACACAATCAATAATCTTTTGTAGTCTTTGGTCTCTATTCAGTGGTCTCTGGCAATTCTAAAAAATATTAAGGGAATCAGTGTTATTGACATGATTGATAACAAACAATGCAGATGATCCGGAAAAATACAGTTGACACTACTCTCTTGCAACAGGATATAAACCACTTGCTATTTGACATCCATTTAATACAAATTCCAAGACTGCATAAAAGAATGCTCCGATATTGGAAAACTGCCTGAATCATAGTTAAGTCTTGACTCTTATAAAATATTTATCTTAAATTAAAGTACCTGATACATGGGGTGGCTAGGTGGCACAGTGGATAGAGCACCAGCTCTGAAGTCAAGAGTACCTGTGTTCAAATTCAGCCTCAGACATTTAATAATTACCTGGCTGTGTGGCTTTGGGCAAGCTGCTTAACCCCACTCCCTTGCAAAAAAAAAACAAAACACTAAAAAATATTAAAGTACATGATACAGTTCTAGTTGTACACGGGAATTATGAAAATTCTTTATAATAAACCCTCGTCAAAACAGATTTGAACAGATTTTATATTCATTATAATAAGCCTCATTTTTAAGGTTTTTCTTTTCAAACAAACTAAAACACAGTCTAAGCTTTTGTCACAATTTTAACATATGAGGATTTATTTCTGTTAGGAAGCTGAGCATTTGTGATGGATGCAGGAACTGTAAGGATTGTTGTCCAGACATGCCAAACTATCATTCAGACGGTCTTTGTTTCTGTTACTGGTTGTTACTGATCTTCTGGGACTTTTTCTACAGTTGAAAGTTATCAGTCTCATTTTGGAAGCTACAAAAAACATGAATGCTCCGGGGCTGGAGTTTATGAGTTTGGCTGATGCATTAGCTCTGCAGAAATTTGATTACAATTTCTTGTAGATAGATCATTTTTACAAAACATGTTGCATTATAATGTTTGCCATTAGAAAATGTGCTAACTTGTAATCTGGGCTTTTATAGCACTTAGGTTTTTCAAATTTAATTTAATTTAATTTTTTCAGTTAATTCAAATTTATTTGTTCTCACTCTCAATTCTCCCCAACACCACAACCTCTAGTGTAGGAAAAAAAAAGAAAAACAAAACTTCATAACAAATATGCATAATCAAGATAAAGAAAATTCCCAAAATATATATTATGTTCTTCACCTTCCCTCTTAGCACCTCTGTGACAGATGGCAGGTAGCATTTTATCAATGATCCTCTGCAAAGTGAGTAGTATTCAGAATTCCTAAATGCTTCCAAGTTATTTGTCTTTGCAATGTTGTTGCTATTATGTAAATTATTCTCCTAGTCCAATTCACCCTAAATCTGTTCATACAAGTCTTTCCAGGATTCTCTAAAACATCTTTTCTTATGACACTACAGCATTATATCACATTCATAAACTGATTTGTTCAACCCTGTAGGCTTCTTTTTAACTAGTGGTGAGTACATCCCTATGAGTCTCATTCTAATTTAACAAGCATTTTTTCTTCATTAGGTGTTCAAAAATAAAGAAAAATGTTACAGTTCATAGCTTCAGTCAAGAAACTTAGTTTCTGTTCAGCAATATGAGCTTTTAGAGATTTCCCTGAGAGTTGACATTTACCTTCATAAACTCTTTGATTACTATTGTTCAATTAGCCAAGAATCTAACTAGTTGTGAACTCCTGGAAGGCAGGGATTGTCTTTGCTTATCTTTGTATCCTCAGCATGAACTATGATGTCTGGCACATGACAGACTCTGTAAATTTATTTGATATTATGTAAATGTTTCTTGAATGATATCATCAGGCACTCCATGTTTCTCTATTTTGTCCACAAAAATATTGTAAAAGTTTTGCTAAAATCTGTCTTACGACTACATTCATTATTACCAGTCTAAACACTTTTTTCCCAAAAAGAAGATAGTTTGGCATTACTTCTTATCAAATCCATGTTAATTCCTGGTGATTATCCTGTTTTAAGTCTCCACAATAATCTGAACTTGAATTTTACTAAACAGGAATGTCAAAATGGATAACAAATTCAAACTCATCAGTATATAGTTTCTATAAATTACCTTTTGAAAAATTGTGATATTTTTCCATCTGTTGTCTTTTAGCACTTCTGCTACTCCCTAAAATTCCTCAAAGACTACTAATGGTGAATTAATAATTAAATTTGCAGGTAGGTGGTGCACTGAACCTGGAGTCAGAAAGACTCATCTTCATGAGTTCAAATCTAGCTTCTGACATTTACTTAAATATATGAACCTAGGTAAATCACTTTACCATGTTTGCCTCAGTTTTCTCATCTGTAAAATGAGCTGGAGAAGGAAATGGCAAAACACTCCAAATGTCTTTGCCCCCCTCAAAAAAATATAAAAGAAAAACTCAAATGGGATAACAAAGAGACAGAAATGAAGTTACACAATAGGAAAATCCTTTTAAGATCATGGCATGACATTGTTCTAGTTCTAGAGACTTTAGATTCATCAGTTTTGGAAGGTATTCATTTTATAAAAGGATAGAATTTCAGAGTTGAATATTCTGAGGCTAAACAGGTACTTTTCTATATGAGAGCTTTTTAAGCACTTGAATAATGAAATCACTTTCACCTCCTCAGCCCCTCCCCCACCATCACCTAAAACCTTTCTTCTTGGGTCTAAGAATCTCCACTTTCTTCAGCTGGTCCACATGTGGCAGAACTTAGATACTCTAACTCTTTTCTGTTTGAGGGAAAGGGGTGTTCAGCGACATGCCCAGGGTTACACAGTTGTAAGGATCAAGCTAGTAAGTATCAAGTACCTGAGGTCACACTTGAACTCAGGTCCTCCTGATTCCAGGGCTGGTGTTCTTTCCACTGCACCACCTAACTGCTCCACTCTGTAAATCTTACATATCTTTTAAAATTTTTAAATATTTTTAAAAATGTTTTGTCCTCAATTAACAAGATTTTTCAGCTAAAAGATCACCAGTTTTGTTTCCCTTGCAAGGATCTAAAAGCACATTAGCTTTCTTGGTAACTATATCACATTCCTGAATCTGATTGAAGTTATAGTCTATTAACACCCCCCAGACCTTTTTCAGATAAATTGCTTTGTAGTCATATCATACTCATCTTATGCTTCTAAGGTTGACTTTTTTTTAATTCAAGGGTAAGATTTTACATTTACTCCTTAATGACATGACCAGGATTCAAGATATTTATCTGATCCCCATGACCTCTTAAACCTCTCCAAAATAAAAATTATATGCAAGATATAAAGCAACTTCAGTGATCTCCATGACCCAACACCAAAATCCCCAACAAGGTAACAACCTAAAGAATGAACAAGGAAGGTAAATCCCTAGTCCCTTTTCCCCCACTCAGTAGCCTCTCCCCTACCAGCACCACTTGGCAGGGCCACACAACCAGATCTGCAGACTTACAATAGGACAAAGTTCTGTCCACCTACCAACCTGTGTGTCAGATATGGAAGTAAACGAAAATGTGAAACTTTTTTTTTAATCTAAGTCTGAAGAGTACCAACTGGTGTTTAGTAAAAGAACTAAGGCAAAGGGGAAATTGAAGAATATCAACACATCTTGATTTCTCACCAGGTATGAAGGAAAGAGGACTGGCATTCAGCAGGGGCCAACTTACTACCTTCTCTGTAAATGATAGATGCTAGAAAAATAATTAATATGCTTTATGTAATAAGGTTTCAAAAGGATCAAGATGCAAGAATGACATCAAGTTCCTAATAAGAGGAAATTTAACAGGAATAAACTTATAACAAGTCACTTAAGATTTAAGTATCCCCAGACAACTCTTTTAAGACTGTGATAGCTAAATATTATGTGGCACTTGATCTTCACTGCAACCCTGTGAAGGTGGACCTATTATTATTATTATTATTATTACCATTTTTCAGATTTTTAAAAATTAGTTTTATGAAGGCTTAATGTTTTGCCCAATGGTCTATAGTTAGTATCAAAGGTGAGATTTGAATCTAATATCTTCCTGACTCAAATTCATTGTTCTATCTATTATATCTTACTACCTCTCCCAATGATATGTATATGTTCATTGATGGTAATAATTTTCCCAACAAGACTTCTACACATCATAATGAAATTACAAATCTGCCCAAATATCACCCCTCTTATATATTAAAAAAACAGGTTAGATTTTCTAGTGAAGTCATGGATAGTTTTCCCCTTCAGAATGTACCTTACATATAAAATTAACAAAAGGATTTGAGAAATTGTAAAAGGGTGAGATGATATTTTGGTGAGGCCATCTAATATGGACAATTGCTAAGATTGCTAAGATATTTCATTCTTTTGGGTATTTTTTGCTATATACTCAGGCTTGTATTCTTTTTAAAATATTTTAATATATTGTAATTATCTTGGCTATTAAGGTTTTTCCCTTTCTATACAAAACAGATGGTGCAGTTGCCTAGAATGTGCATGGAAAACTTCCTCTAGGACAGTCTTGACTGATATCTGGAGCACTGGCAGAACTTGTTTCCATTTCTTCTCTATTTCCATGACAGTTACAAACACAAGACCAAAAGGAGGCAAGTTATATGAGAATCTTCAGCTCTTCTATTCTTTCAGTCCTCTTCTGGCAATCCTTTCCCCTGAATATTGAATGGGAGCTATGGGAGATTTATGACTGTGATGTCACATGAATTAAAGCTTCCATTGTTATCTCTTATTCTGGGTTTAAGCACCATCAGAAGGGACATTATATTGGGATGCTGGTCTGCCAACTTGGAGACTTTGTAATCACAGTCAGAACTGATATCCAAACACAGTAAAAATAAACATGTGTGCCTTATTTTCTTCCCAGAAGTAGTCCAGTGGTCTTGACAGCAAATAAAGCCAGCTTTGTAACAGATATCAAGTTATTTTAATTCTCTTATGTCACCCCTGTCTTCCAGATCAGCTTTGTCAAATGGCTTACTATTTGTTAATGATGCATTCTTCATATGCTATTTTATTTGATATTATTAAATTCATAAATTCTGCATAAAAAGTGAAAAAGCCTGGAACACATATGTCCTCATTTCAAAGGTATGCTCTCAAACTTGTACTCTAATCCAGAATATAAAACGATGTATTTAATCATCTCATTCTTCAGAAATTGCCCATTTCTGTTTAGATTATAAATGCAATAAGTGTTCTGATCATTTCTCTCTGCTATCCAAATGGAGAAATTTATGCTGTGGAGTTTAGAAGAGAGAAAAACCTCCCCTCTGGCAATGTGAAAAAGGAAGTCAAACAGTAGTCTATATAAATTTGTAAAAGAGTTGCTTCAATTTCAAGAGAAAGTTATACTTTGGACCCAGAATTCTGCATTCAATATGGGAATGAACAATGTGTCAGTATGAAAAGTTAAAGGAGACAGAAAAAAATGCATTTATTAAACCCTACCAAATATTATTTCCAAGCCATTTTTGGTCCCTTAGTCCAAAAACTTGTCAGCTAAAAGTTCTGTTTCTTACCTGAGGGCACATTGAGTTTTTATTTTAGTATAATCAGAATATAATTTTTCTGTTTACATGCTGTACATCATTCCTCCAGAGACAAGGGAAATAAAAACGAGGCTTCTTTCAGCCCAGGAGGTCACTGATTTATCTGCATCCTGAAGGCAAAGACTTTTGGAAATAATCATTACATTATCCTTTTAACATTAAGACACTACAATACTCTCATTTGTTTTTATGGTGTCACAGATTTATCCTACAATAATTGCTGCAGGCAAAGGGAAAGAAATACATCAAAGTAAATATGGCTTTGAAAGCTTTCCCACAGGGAATTGCAAAAATAGAGAGCATATGCACAAAAATCATAAATAATTATGGGTATTTTTTAGATCATACTTGAGAAAATTAGAATCAAATAAATAGGTCTCTTCCCTCAAGAATTTAAAATCTATGTTGCTAAAATGTGCTTAATCTATGTTTCAGATGCCCTTAACTAGTGTTCCTGATTCTGTTTCCGGGACTCCCCAGACTTTCCCGTCTTCCCAAAGTTATAACTGTTGTTATTATTTGTCCTACCTTTTCAAAGAGGACCAATGACATCACTCTTGAGATATCTTGACTTTGTCATAATTGACTTATATGAAGCAGAGCCACACAAAGTCCACAATCTCATGGACTCTTCCAGAGTCCATGTGGCCCAGTATTGAAGTAGATGTGAGAGAGAGGAAAACAGTGCTAGCAATGAGTGCGAGGCAAGCTAACATTTAGTTATTTTTTCTAAAACAATTTTAGAGCTCCAATTAAGACTGGATCAAAAAAGGGGGTTGATCTGGTGCACATCTGAAGGACTAATTAGACTGATCATTTGATCAATCTGCATGCACTGAGGATCACCAAAAAACTGGCAGAATTCAACCCCAAAACAACTAGCCTTGGCCTAAATTTGAATTGATCTTAGTAGAGAATATATTTTTCTTGTAGTCATTATTGCATCATTGCTAAATGATGTCCAAGAGGCCAAAACTCCTTTTTATCCTACTTAGAGATGAGTTAGAGTAAGACAAAGAGAACTATGCAAGTACTGAAAAGTGATTAAGAGGCTTACACTGTGATTTATTCCATAGGGTTTAAACTCATGGCACTTTCATGACTTTGGGAAGACATCAAAGATGTCAGGGTCATCCACTACATCCTGGGCCATTGCCAATCACCTTGATTTTTGTTTTGCTCTTGGACCTCAATGAATTTGTTGTCAAATACAAATAACACCAACATTTTTGACTTCCTGATTCTTGGGATTATTTGAAGAGATAATACAGGCAGCCTGATCACATGAGAGAGTAGAGTCAAAAAGCAACATGGCACGTGGGGCTGATGGCCATGGCAGTGGTAATTGTGACAAAGAGATATCTGGCCCAGACCATTTCTACTCACTGGAGATTGATTCTGATAACAAAACAGGAATGAACTTCTTAGTTGACCCTTAAGGCTCACAGAATCATAAAATTGCAGAATTAGAAAGGGCTTCTACTCCTTCAAAGGCTTCTACTCCTCGAAGGGCTTCTCCTCCTTCAAAGGTTTCTACTCCTTCTCAAGAGATGGTTGAAAATACCTTCTACAGCATATTTAATGGAATCATTGTAGTGGGTTTGTACTCAGAGGTCTAGGATTCATATCTGGCACTACCATTTTCTATCTGGGTGACCCTAAAGTAGGTTGTTTTATTTCTTTGGTCCCTGATCTTCTTGTCAAATTAGGGACTGGATTAGATGACCTTTTTAGCTCTTCATTTAAACCTATGTTCCAATTATGAGCCAACAATCCAACAAGTAGTCATTCAACCTCTATTTGACAATCTCCAATGGGGGAAAATATTATATTCATTTGGTTTTCAATTGGACAGCCCAGGAATATATATGTGCCCAAATCTATGTTCATAGGGCATGCTTTTAGTCAACCTCAAAACATAGCATTGGAGTTGTTACTGAGTATATACAGACCCGAGGACTTAATGAGATTGCTCAGTTTCTGGTCCTGAAAAGTATTATGCCAGAAGACCAGAAAGCCATCAAGTTTAAATCTGGTTTTATTTAATTTTTAATGGTACCCAGGGTCAGTTAAATCTTTTCAATAGGTGTAAGGATCACTCTTTTATGTTAGCTGGTATGTTCTTTCACTGTGATTGAATTACTGATCTTTTCCCTTCTCAGATTTGTCTAAGATCTCATAAATACTACGAGAAGTTTCAGTAGCAGCTAGGTGTGACTCTGCTGGATTCAGAATGAGGAAGATTTGAGTTTGAAATCCTACCTCAGACAAGTACAGCTGTGTGACCCTGAGCAAATCATTTAATCACTTTCAGCCTGGGTTTTCTTATCTGAAAAATGGGGATAATAATAAGACTGATCTAACAAGTTTATGTTGAGGATGAAATGAACATGGATAAATTTATCTATCTGTATGTGTGTATGTATATGCATGTACATATGTTAACACATATGTACATATATTTGTGAAAGTCTTTTCAAACTTTAAAATGTCATGTAGATGACAATTTTTATTATTAGAAGTTTATTTATAACTAATCTTATTTTCCATTGTAAATTCGTTTTATTTTAAACCTGAAATATTCTCATTGCCCAGAAAAAAAACAGATCAAGAATACATCACTATAGCTTTATATGCAGCTTTTTTCTTAATACTGTACAACATATATTGTGAAAGAACTGTTAGATATAATTAGCTATTTAGATAATTGCTGTCTTCTTTGGTTGACAAGTGGAAAAATAGAGTCATCTCAAGAGACAAGCCATGTCTGCTTGAGATAAAAAATGCCAACCACATTGTATTATTTAGGTCAAAATATTTTTTCCCTGTTTTGTTTAACTTGTTTTCACAGAATACAATGAGACATGGAGACAAATAATCAACATGCTTGACCTTCTCTCACAACCTAAACAGTTTGCTAATCCACAGATTATATACCAGGCCACTGTTTACATTGCTTTGTTCTATACCAAATGCATACTGCGTCCCTATTGTTAGATGAATAATAGAGAATCTTTTCATTGAATCAGGCTTCCAAATTGAAGATAGTACCTGCCCTTTATTACCCTATTTTCAGACACTTTGAGAAGTGCTGTTGCAAGACTCCTCTATAAGCTTTTATGATGAAACATTGGGTGAAACAGTGACTAAAACTCCATATCAAATCCCCATGATCTGGACATCTCTCCTGAGCACCAGGTTTGGAAGGGCAACTGAATCCAGTACATATCTCCACTGTTCAACGTAGTGGACAGTAACAGGCTACTCTTCTAAATGCATTCTTTTAAAATGTATTTTTGTCTATTTCTCTACTCATCAGTACAAATAGCCATTGACAGTTGACATTAACTTTGCTCACCAAAAAGGGAAGCTTGTTAACAAACAACAACTTTTATGTCAGTTGTAAAGCATTCACAAGAACAAGGGCTAGGTTAAAAAACTGCTACAGCTCTCCCTCTTAAATTTTTAGTCAGACATTCTTCTTTACCCCTAGTATTACAAATAAGAGAATTTAAAAACCAAATACATTGCACGACTGATTTGACTCATCCATTGAACTCATGCTTATATTTCCTCCAGTTTACTTTTTGAAAACATTTAAAATTTGGGGTTGAAGTGGGCATGGGGATGGAGTAATGTCATGGTAATTGTGCAGACCTTGTGATGTGCTCAATATCATATATGGAATAAATGATGGATCTAAGAATAAAATGATTGGCTCTTCTGATTCCAGATGAAATTAAATAGAAATAGTTGTTGACTTGCTAAGTAAGTCCATCTGTTGCATATTTACTTGATGGTACTGAAGATGCAAGGAATAAAAAAATCCCTTCCCTCAAGGATCTCATGTTAAAGCTGGAAAAGCAATATTTACACATATAGTTAGATACATTATAAGTAGAATCCCATTGGCTTATTTTTTCCCTACTAATAAGGTAACAGTGATAACATTTGTGATAACATTTGACTTTTTTTTTTTAAACAGGGCAACAACTGTCCCTCCACAAATAACAAACTCTAGTAAAGATAACACTGCTTGAATTTGGAGAATCAAGTCACTTTAAACACACACACATACATAGACCCATATGTAATTCCCCACCAGGATACCTTTGTATCTGTAACCCCACTAGAATACTACAGAGACTCCAACAAAGGACTTTACATATCGCAGTTGCTTAATATTGATTGCTTGAGCTTGGCACACATTGCTCATTGTACTTTATATTATTAGATTTCTTTTCCTCACACATACTCCCTCTGAATACATTACTCCACAAGAATATCTGGGTTTAGGCTCATTTAGTAACCTCAAAAATATTAATATTAAAACTTAAAAACTGCTTGGCTTCCCAAGCTCAGTCCCTCAAAGACTTCAGATGAATAAGTGTTTAGGGAAAAGCAACTCAGGTCCAACAGGCAATTCCCTAAAGAGGCAAAGTGAAGAATTACTAATCTAGAAACAGTTGGACAGGTGATGCCCAATAGAAGGTTTTGGCGACAAGTCCCCTTCTTCCAGAATTTATCCCCTATTAAACTGAACTTTGATGTTAAGTAGAAGAGAAAGAAAGTGCAATCTGATGTTTTGTTACCACAAGAGTTCCCAGTAAAATTAATTTAATAAATCCAATAAATGAATCATAAAAAGGTGGGAAGTTAATTAGAGGGAAATATAAATGTAAAGTTAGACAGAGTCTAAATGTTGGGAATCTTTCTAACTGAAATCTAGAAGCAATTATGAGTGAATTTATAATTCTTGGTTTGAAATATGCTCTCTAAAGTCAAAGAGAAAGGAACCAAGTAGAACTTGGGAGCTAAAATATTTTCCCCAGGCTTAAAATGAATTGATTATTTGTGTTATTGTTGCCATTGTTGTTGAACTGTTTCAGTTATGTCTAAATCTTTGTGACTTCATTTGCAGTTTTCTTGGCAAAGATATTGAAATAATCTCTATTTCCTTTTTTACCTCATTTCACCTCAATCTGAGACAAATAGGGGTAAGTGACTTACCCAGGGTCAAATAGCTAGTAAGTGTTTGAGGTCAGATTTGAAATCAGGAAGAGTCTTTCTGATTCCAAGCCCAACACTGTATACACTATATTGTTTAGCTGTCCAAAAAGGTGTTACACTTACATTATTTCCTTGGTTCTTACAACAATCTTACAACTGAGATCTAGATCCTGCATCCTGGGCCATTACCAGTTGTCTTGACCTTTTTCTTGCCATTGAACTTTGATAACTATGGAGAACAGAGTGAGGCTGACAAACTTATGTAGATCTGTTCCACTCATTCAATTCACACATAAGTCAAGACATCACCCTCATGATGTCATTGGTCCTCTATGAGAACAAATGATGGACAACAACCAATAATATCAAAATTAACAATATGACTATCTCATTTTGTAAGTAAGAAAAATGAAGCTTAGGATGATTAGGTGTTATGCCTATGGTCACAAATAACTGAGGCACAATTCACATCCAGATCTCTATAATTCTATGCCCAACACTCTATACATTCTCTCTTGCTACTCTGAGCAAAAGAAAAGCATCTCTTCCTACCATCAAGCTTCCTTCCAACTTATATATTTCCCTCAGTCATACTACAATTCTTCCAATCTCCCAAGCTTTAAACTTCATTGACTCTTTCCTCTTTCACACACCCCACATCCAATCAATCACAAAGTGCTACTGATTTGACATCCTCAGTATCTCTTGTTGCTTTTTTATTCATTCATTTTTCAGTCATGCCTGACTCTTTGGTACCCATTTGGGGTTTTAGTGGCAAAGATTCTGGAGTGCTTTGCTACTCCCTTCTCCAGATCATTTTACAGATGAGAAACCTGAATCAAACAAGGTAAAGTGACTTGCCCAGGATCACACAGCTTGTAACTATCTGAGGTCAGATTTGAACTCAGGGAAGTTTGAATTCTATCCTTTGGGTCATCTTGCTGCCCCTCAATATCTCTTGCATATTTCCAAAAAGAGAATACGTGTGTGTGTGTGTGTGTGTGTGTGTGTGTGTGTGTGTGTGCTGGGGGGGACAAAGGGAGGATTTTGCTGCAAATGTCTTGACAATTGAGATAAAAGTAATAAGAGGAATCGGATTATCCTTTTGGAAGTTCTAATTTCTTCCTCAATTCTATACTTGAATTTCAAAGCAATCTCTGGAATGAGGAAGATTTTGAAAAAGTCTAAGGGAAAGGATAGAAGTGCTAAATTCCTTTGAATGAATTAGGAAAGGATTAAGAGGGCTTGAAGCCAAGGCTGTAGCTGTAGGGCACATATAGTTGGAGAGGGGATGGGCAAAAATTGCTTTTGTAGTCCAAATCTGATGATTTGTTGTGTCCTTATTATAGTCAGAAGGAAACAAGGAAGTGATGAAAAGGAAATTCCATTTCATTCTGACATTTGATTGTGATTACCATCTGTTCAACTATCTTCCATTTTGTGGCAAACAACTAACAAACAACATTTTTTTTTTCTCTCCAAGTTTATCCAGGCACTTTGTGCAAATCCAAAAAGGCAAAGAATTCAAAGCTCCAATTACAGACTGTTGGGCTGACAACATCTTCTAAAAAAGGAGAGACTTACACTTATGTTTATTTAAGGAATTAATAAATAAATCATAGGAAGACTGAAATGGAACTTTCTAAAAGTAAAAATGAAATTTGTCCCTATTTCAAAATCTGGTGAGATTTCATGTTGTGGACTTGGATCATAATAGAATAACACTATAATTAATTGGTAGAAAAGTAAGAAGCTTAAGGGCAGTCTGTATATCTTTAGCAGCTATGTCTTTTGCAAACTAATTGGATTGAACAGAGTTGGATTTAAGGAAGAAAGGAATTAATTTTGGAGCTGTTACCCTTTTCAATTATCTATTAAAATATATTAAATATGAAATGATGAAGCATGTCTACTAACATATTGGGAACCAAAAATATATAAATAACAATTTTTGATTTAGCATGAACTTAATGTTTGAAATACTATATAAGGAGCAGCTAGGTGGTACAATAGATAGAGCACTGTCTCTGGAATCAGGAGGACCTGAGTTCAAATCCAGTCTCAGACACTTAATAATTACCTAGCTGTGTGACCTTGGACAAGTTCCTTAACCCCATGACCTTGCCAAAAAAAATACTATGTCAAATCCTATCTATTTTCTTATTTTTTGAAATCTCAATATCCTGGCCTCAAAATCAAGTTAAATTTATTAGATGAACATTGGTTGAGAATTTCTTCACTGTAGAAGTACTGCTATCTAATATACTACTTTCAATTATTCAAATGTATTTTTTTTCAGACCGTGGATATAAGTAGAGATTTCGGATACTCAATTAAAAAACTCAGAATGTGTCCCCTTAAACTTTGATAGGTGAAAAATTAGATAATTCATCTGTCTTGGAATCATATCTTTACTAATGTCCTCCTTTGATGTTTCATCATGGCACAGCCAGGTGCCTGGGTTCTTGAAGGCTAATGCAGTAGAGATCAAGCTCTGAGTAGTAGAAGAGATTTGATATGCAGTTTAACATGTCTATTCTCTGAGTATCAGCCTAAGTCCATAAGAACTCTTTTTAGGTTGGCTTCTAGACACACACACACACACACACACACACACACACACACACACAAATGTCATAAAGATATACATTTTAAGGAGTCATTGATAAAAAGAAAATGTTCTATATGAACCAAAATATTTATAACAGCACTTTATTGTAGTGATAAAAAACTGGAAACAAAGAAATTTTCCATTGATTGGGAATTTTATTGGGATTTGACTAAACAAATTAATATACATGAATGTAGAAAAACATTTCTGTGCCATCACAAATGGTTCAGTTTTCTACAACTGAAGAAATATTGAATGTAAGAATATTCATAACTTCTTTGCCCCCCTTTGTAGAGGTCAAATTTTCCACAATTTTAATTATATAGGTCAGAGCCATGGCACAAATTAAGCAGAAAAGAGGTAAACAATTAAAAATTTCATGTACTTTAAAGGAGACATGAAGGCCTAGACACTTGTGTATAAAATCAGAGGGCAAATTAGAAATGGAAACTGATAGTTGAGGGAAAGAACAGAAGAGTTAGCAATATAAAAGATTGGGGATGTTTATTGTGATGACAAATAGCAATATTTCAGAAGTCCCAGCAAACATCAAAGTATAATACAATAATGAGCCTAAAATGATGGCCCTTTTTCAAGAAAAAGATTAAACTATGTTAGCTATTTTCTAAGAAGGTAGCAAAGTGCAAGATACATATTTAAGAAAAATTCCTTCAAAATGGAAAAAGGTAATATTATTTTAGTGTTTATAGAGCTGAATTTTAGCTACTCAGAAAATTACCATGAGGAACATTTTATTCACCATTGAGACTAACAAAGGGAGGCATTATTGTTTAACCATAATTAATGCAATAATCGAGAATTCATTGATATTTGCTTATATAACTCTCCTTTCATTTAAAAACAAAAATAAATCATCACCTATAAAGAAAACAGATAATAAACATTATTATCTCTCTTTTTGATAAAGAATTCTCTGACTACTGGAGATTAATATCTTAAACAAAAGTCCATCAGATTTTTGTTAACAACTACACAAATGTCAAAATTTTTGAAGCTCAAGCATGTACCCCTTTGGATTTTTTGTTTTATCTTAAAATGCCTTACTTGAAAATTGGGGTCAGTGAGAATCATCATTATGACCTTGGCTATGTAATTCTTTTTTTTTCCTCCCCAATTAGGTTGAGATCATCACATTTCAAAATTCTGTACATGAATTTGTGTGATACCTAAAGGTTATAGAAAATTTCCTTTGCTAATGGAGGTGGCTAGATTTCTTAAAAAAAAGAAAATTATTCTTCTTTTGAGAAATGAATAAAGGTCATTTCAGTAATTTATGCATACAAGTGTCTATTTTCTACATTTTTGTGGGCATCAAAGTATTTTTTTCTTGCAGTATTACTTGACAGTACACATTCTTAAATTCTTTCAAATATCATTTCTTCAGAATTTATTACTTTTGTTTTCAGTTTGATCTCTCAATTTAGGCTTTTTCAAAAAAAAAGATAATTTTGAAGTTAATGAAGAAAAGCTAATATTACACTTCATAAGAACTTGTAAAAGTGATAAAATAATTGAACAATTTAAATGAAAGTGAAATGACCTGTCTTAAAAGCACTAGATTGAAAAATGAGTTTCTGCAAACTCAGAAGTTGTACAATTAGTATACAGAGGCTTGACACAGGAAATTAATTATGTTGCACAGAACATTTAGAATACTCTTCTGAGCTGGGTTAATGTCATCAAGTAATTCCAATAGTGACCTATGTCAAATAGAATTTTGTAGTCAGAAAGCTTCTTGAGAAACCAAGCCCAGCGTGAAAACAAACTACTAAGATATTCTGCATCACTTAACAGGTTTGAGGTTGCCCAGCAAGCCCTGTGAAAGGAACTAATTAATTCTGACTAGACAATCTGCTTGTACTTTGGATGACTGCCACCAGGGGATGCCTATTTTCAGATACATACATCTGTGGTTAGGCCATCCATCCTTAAGACATAAAAAAACCAAAAGATTCAAACATGACATTCCAAGTCCACTCAATGAATTGTCTACAAAATATAACTCTTAAACTATTATGGAGTGCACATCTCTTGATTAAACTCTAATTTATATGTTGCCATAATATACAACTTAGAACAAAGTTCAAAATAATATAAAAATTCAGTATATTATAAGCATACCTATCATTGAATTTTACTGATCAATCTTCACTTTTATCTGTTTATTTACATATTTTTCTTGCCTTTTTGGATTGTTCCATAGATTCATTCCTATCTTTCTTCTTCTTGGCTGCTTATCAGAGTATAGATATTAATTGCCTCTTAAACATCTCTTAACTCTGAGTAGCCCCCACTCTATTTGCCTCCTTGTCATGAACAGAAAGTTTTACTTTTTTTTCCTGGCAAAATTTAAACTTTGAGTTTCTCACTCTTGCTATGCTATTTTGTTTAGTAATTCACCCAAGCAATTCTCTAAGGAGAACCACTTCATCTCTTTGCTTCAAAACCATGATTTACCATTATGATGAGCAGTTCTCTCAGCATTTTATAGCGTGTACCTGTGAATCTTCTGAAGCTACTTGCTAGAAATATGGGATGAATAACTGAGAACTGAAAGGGATTTGAGAAGCCATTGAAAAGTAATAAGATATATATATTTAGAACTAAAAGTAACCAGAGTAGAATTCAGGGTCAATGAACATTTATTAAATATTTACTATGCACTATATGCTAAGCTAAGTGTTGTGGCAGGGGAGGGAGAAACAAAGAAAGGCATATGACAACCCTTACCAACAAGGAGCTCTCTATCTCATTAATGAAGAAAATATATTTTTAAAAAGTCAAAATGGGGGGGAGGAGAATGATCAGCTCAGAAGCATGATAAAGTACTGAACCCAAGTTCGAAAAATGACCTGAGGAGGCATAAGTTATAGAGATGAATACATCTTGCAGAATGGAGAACTTCTAAAGAGCATGAAAACCAGAGGAGTAGTTGGTGGGAAAGGATAAGGTGAATTCCCCGAGAATCCTTCTTAAAAGGATGGAGGAGGTAGGTTAAGTCCTCCAAAGTCCATTTTGTATTCTCACCAATTGAAAGGGAGAGAGGGACCCCAGAGCCAGAGCATACTGAGGAGGTTGATTTCATCTTGCAGAATGTTGGGTTTCTCAAAATCATGAACTCTAGAAACTTGGGCCAAGACAGGTTATGCCACAGAATCATGAAATTTCAGAATTAGAAGTCTCAGAGTCTCAGGATCTCAGAGTCCACCTAGCTCAAAGAATAATTGAATTAATCTTCCCTCTACATAAGGTCAAGTGATCATACTGCCTTTACTACATATGCATTAGCAGGAAGCAAGGGTAGGGTGGGAAATTCTGTTATCTTGAAAAGCAGTCAATTGCATTTTTGAAAAACTCTAATAGTTAAGAATGTTTTCCTTAAATCAGGCCAAAATCTGCTTCCAAACTCCAAATTCCATTTATATCTAAGCCTGAAGTCATCAGCTTCAGCCCTTTACCAAAGCAAATCAGCTCCCCTTTCTGATTTGTCATTTCTGATAATGGCAACCATTGTTTTTGAAAGCTTGTAGTTATATTTGAAATATAATATTGCAAAGAAGGTTTTATTGCCATGAAAATCTATAAAAACAGAATTCTTGCTCTCAAATTACTTGTTAAAAATTCCTATGGAACTATATAAACTTGCCACATGAATCATAAAGATTGCCAGGCTTTCAAGTATTCTCTGTTTGTAAGTTTTTAGGTAGTACCTCTAATGGGTTATCCCACAGGATGAGGGTCAAAAACTTTCCAATTCAAGAAAGGGCAGCATAGAATAAAAACAAATTTCACTCTTGTATTATTTTGAACTTAATAACATATTTATATAAAATTTTAAGATTTACAAAATGTTTTACATGCATCATTTCATGCTAAACTTATGTCAACACTATGAGTTAGAAACTGTAGATATTATTATACACTCTCACAGAGAGGGACTTGATATAAAGTGAAGTTAATACCTTGCCAAAGTGATGCAACTAGAAAAGACTGGATTTCAACCCATCTTGACTGATAGGACCTCAGATTTAGCACCAAGCCCTGTAAAATTGAACACCCTCAATTTGCAGACAAGGAAACTGAGTCACAAAGAGGTTAAATAATTTACCCAAGGTCATACAAATGAATGCAGATCTTCTTGAGTCTATCTCCATGTTATCTCACTAGCACTCTATCCATTATGCTATGTTATCACTCAACCAGCATGGAAAACTGAGGAAAGCAGGAATACAACTTTTCCCATTGTAACACTGAGACAATGAATTACAAATTCAATTATTAAATCAATTTGGAAGTGCAGTTTAGAATAATTTTACCTGCAATTATTTTTGGTCAATCTTAACATAGAACATTTTTGGTGTTCCTCTTTCATTACTTCCTTATATCTGTCAGTTAATAAACATTAAACGCAATTATTGAATTTTTCCAAATTTAATTACATTTATGTTTGTGATAGATCTGTGATTTCATCAGTGTGAATACTGTCTCTGTTTCCAGATGATAAGCTTTTCTTGCCTTTGCCTTCTGAGCTACTTTTGTCTAGTTCTAATAAATCCTTGATAAGCAGGTACACAATTTTGCTGAGAGTATTTTTATTGATTGCTTGACATTTCATATAAATCAATAAAGTATCAATCAATCAGCAAGCATTCCTTAAGTGCTTCCTAGGTGTCACTGTAGACACAGCACTATTACACCTGCACCCACACATTCTCTCAAGGAGTTGAATATGTGAGCTGTTCATCAATTATCACTCAAATCATTCTTCTACTCCATCCTGTTATTCCCCCAAGCCTATCTGTATCAATTGGGTGTCAATGCTAGAGTAGGATTTCTTAAAGGTTAGGCAATCATATTGACATAATAACTAGTTAATCAAAGTTATAAAAAAAATTGCTACTTAACTTGATGCTTAAATATCGACCCTATACTAGTTTGGATATCTTCTGGGTTTCATGTTCTCTATCCTTCACAAATTGCTCAAATTCCCTCAAATGACTTCATCTTTTGATTTCAGGGGGGAAAAAAGCTGATAGATTTGTCTAGATAAAGTCCTTTGTCTAGTAATAATGGATATACCATGTTCTAGCATTTCAAAAATAAAAAAATCATTGTATAATTTCAATTTTATATCTTTTGAAAATATGTGATTCTTTTTGTCTTGACCTTGTAATCATCCACTATTTATCACTGAAGTCGTAAAGATAAACAAATAAATCTAGTTGAGTTAAATTTGGGGCTCATCTCTCTAGGTATAATCATGTCTCCCTATCTTGTCCTCATGAATTTGATTTTTTAAAATCCAAATGAAAATTTTGCTCAATATTTATTTAAAGACTTAAAATTTCATATTATCAAATTCAACCCAATATTTTAGCAGATCTATTTTGAGATCTTGAGATTCCAGTTCCTTTCTTTCCTTCAGTGATTCTCTCTTCACTGATTATTAACTAATAAATCTTTATCCTCTTTCCTAAGAACCTGGAGAGTAGCAGGACCAAAAGATTAAGTGAAAAGAAAACCCTAATAACAACACAACACAATTCAATACAATGAACATTATGCACTTACTGTGAACCAGACACTGCTAAGAACTGAGATACAAATAAGAAAAAGAGAAACAATCCCTAACCTCAAGGAGCTTGCAATCTAATTGGGCTATCTAATGGAGAAAAAAAAACCACACAAAAGTAAATGATGTACTCTTTCTGTTATCTGTAGATTTAGTTAGCATGCCATCCATACCCTTATCCAAGTCATGGACCAAAAAAGATTTTAAGGATCAAGGAGAGAACCATAGGAAATTTCACTTGGGATGTCTTTCTACATCAACATGAGATTATCAATAACTTCTCTTAGGCTCTAGTCATTCAACCAGTCTAGAATTTACCTAATCATATTAATGTTCAGTCAACATTTCTCCATCTAATTGGTAATAATATCAATGCCTCTGTCAAATGCATTGTTAAAATCTTGATAACTTCCATTCATATTTAGATTAAGCTATCACTGATTTACCCTTGAGTCCATTCATTCAACTAGTCTGGAATCCACCTTACAATACTAATGTCTGGCCCAAATGTCTCCAGGTCATCCATAAAAACAGTATAAGAGTCTTTATCAAATGTTCAATAAAATCTACATAAGTCATATTTATACCATTCTACCTGTCTATTAATACTGTTAAAAAAAAGAAAGAACATCTGTTTAGTCTGACATAACTTGATTTACCTGAATCCATTTTTGACTCTTAGTGATCATGGATTCCTTTTCTTTATGTTCCCTTCCATTCCATACCTTTAATAATCCTAGAATTCTTCCAGGAATCAAAAGTCTCCAATAAGCTAATGTATTTTTTTTATTCTTGGATGCATGAAACTAACTCTTCCAATTCCTGTTCATCTCTCTGAAGAGAACTTGGGAGCTACCCTTCTACTTAACTGCAGTTTCCTTATGTGTTCAAATTTCAGGAGATAAGTGTAGTAGAAGTAGAAGTAGAAGTAGTAGTAGTAGTAGTAGTAGTAGTAGTAGTAGTAGTAGTAGTAGTAAGCCTCTGTCTGAAGAGCCTGAATAGTAGCAGGAAAAAAATGAAATTAAATGAGCATAAATTCAGACTAAATTTGCAAAACAATACAATAAAGATTTTTAAGCATCTATTTGGGGGTGAGGAGGAGTTTCCAGGGGCAGAGTCAAAATGGAAGAGTAGAGAAAATAATCAGCTGAGCTTTCCTAACATTCCCCTCCTAGTAATTTTAAAATAATGTCTCAAATTGAATTCTGGAGTGGCATAGCCAACTAAGGATCAGAGTGAGATGTTCTTTAATTCCAAGACAAGATAGGAGGTCACAAAGAGAGATTTGTGACACATGAGTGGAAACTGGTACCAAGGCCACAAAGATGAAACACCTGTGGTGGGACTAAATGGTGTTAATAGAAGCAGCAGCAGTGTCAATAGCTCTCAAATTAGTGGTAGTAAGGGAACCTGACAAATGGTGAGGAAGAGACAACAGAGTACTTCTGTAATGGTACTGGAGGCGGTACAAGATGCTATTTGGCAACTCTATTACCTACATTCACTTCTGAATCAGAGTTCTGGTGTGGGGGGAGCACTTTCAGCCAAGAGGGAGTGGAAACCCAAAGGGGTAGTATGAATTCTGGTCCCATGGAAACAGGGATCCAAAAGAAGAGTATCTTCATATTTGGCCCAAGGGAGGATGAGCCCCGAGGAGCAATATCAATTATTATATCAAGAGATCAGGGCCCCTTCTGGTAAGTGCAGAACAAGAGAATAGTGACCACACCTCTTCTCAGATCACACCACCTTGGAAGCACCAAAAATTTCCATAACCCTAGAACTACCTCCCCCCAAAAAGTGGGAAAAAAGCCTGAAGTTAGAGACAATGCTTTTCCTACCCTTTCCCATCCTGAGAAGAGTCCAACACTAATGTAAAGTTCCAAATCAAGAAATAGGGTAGGAAACTGAGGAAATAGCTAAAAAAGACGCTAGATATAAAAAGCTGTTATGATGACAGGGAAGAACAAGATATAAATTCAGAAGAAAACAATAAAGGTGAAATAACTGCAAGCAAGGACTCAAAGGGGAAAAAAATATAAAATGGACAAAAATACAAGAAATTCTGGAAGAACTAAAAAAAATTATTATCAAAATCAAATAAGAGCAATTAGGTAAAGAAATGAAAGCAAAAAATTAGTTAAATAAATCAGGTAAAGAAATGAATGCAATGGGCAGCTAGGTGGTGCAGTGGATAGAGCACCGGCCCTGGAGTCAGGAGTACCTGAGTTCAAATCTGGCCTCAGACACTTAATAATTACCTAGCTGTGTGGCCTTGGGCAATCCACTTAACCCCATTTGCCTTGCAAAAACATAAATAAATAAATAAACAAACAAATAAATAAATAAATGGATGAATAAATAAATTAATAAAATAACTGCAGATGATATAAAACAATCAAACTGGGCAGCAAGGTGGCACAGAGAATGGAGTGCTGGCCCTGGAGTCAGAAGGACCTGAGTTCCAATCTGCCATCAGACACATACATGCTGTGTGACTCCAGGCAAGTCACTTGACTGTTTTCCTCAGTTTCTTCATCTGTAAAATGAGCTGGATCAGGAAATGGTAAATCTGTTCAGGGTCTTTGACAAGAAAACCCCAAATGAAGTCACAACAGTCAGAAACAACTGCATAACAATAACAAAGCAAAATAAAAACCTAACCCCCGAACAACAAACTATCAAAGAATTATCTTATAGACCTAGAAAAATTAGTAAAACATTTTATCTGGAAGAACAAAAGGTCAAGAATAATCAAATCAAGGGAATAAAAAATTTCTTAAGGAAGATGGCCTAGTAGTTCCAGATTTCAAATTATTACAAGACAGTATTTATCAAACAACACAGTAATTATCAAAACTATCTGATTTTGGCTAAGCAATACTCATGAATTGGTAGAATAAACTAAATACACAATACACAGTAGTAAAATCACCAAGGAAATATAGTGTTTAATAAACTCAAAGATGCAAAATTTTAAAGTAAGAACTCATTTTCTGACAAAAATTGCTGTGAAAACTGGAAAGCAATTTGGTATAAATGAGGCACAGACCAATATCTCACATCCATTACCAAGATAATGTCAAAATGGATAAATTATTTAGACATAAAGGATGTTATCATAAATCAATTAGCAGGATCATAGAAAATGAATGTGCCATATTTACAGATCATGAATGAGTTTATAACCAAAAAAGAGACAGAGGATTACAAGAAGTAAAATTGATTATTTTAATTACCTGAAATTTTGTACAAACAAAAATAAAACAGTCAAAATTGGAAGGAAAATTAGAAACTGGGGGAGGGGAATTTACAGCAAATTCCTATGATAAATGCCTCATGTTTTCTGATAAATAGGGAATTGAAACAAATTTATAAAAATAAGAGCTATTCTCCAATTGATAAATGGTCAAAGGTTATGAATAGACAATTTTCAGAGGAAGTAATCAAAGCTATAGTCACATAAAAATGCTCTGAATCACCACTAATTAGAGAAATGCAAATTAGAACAACTCTAAAATGCCACCTCATACCTGTCAGATGTACTAATATAACAGAAAAACAAAATGACAAAAGGGGTAGAGGATATGAAAAAATTTGGAAACTAATGCATTGTTGCTGGAGTTGTGAATTGCTCCAACCATTCTGGAGAGCAATTTGGAACTATGCCCAACAGACAATAAAACTAAGCCTTCACTTTAATCCAGCAATACCTCTACCAGGTCTATATCCTAAAAAGATTAAAGGGGAAAAAAAGGAAAGGATCTATAAATACTTATTAGCAATTCTTTTTTGCCATGGCAAAAAATTTGTGAATCAAGGGGATGCCCATCAATTGGGAAATGGCTGAACAACCTATGATTGTGATGAAATGCTATTGTGCTAAAAGAAATGACAAGCATGATGGTTTCAGAAAAGGCTAGGTAGACTTAGATGAATTCATGGAAAGTGAACTGAGCAGAACCAAGAGAACATTGTATACAAGTAACAGCAACATTGCAAAGATAATCCTGCAAAGATTTAGCTACTCAAATCAAGACAATAATCCAAGACAATTTCAAAGGAAATTACAAATAATCTCTGAGAGAGAACTAATGAAGAATGCAGATTGAGGCACATTTTTTAAACTTTATTTTTATTGCTTTATTTTGTGTTTTCTTTTGAAATGCAGCTAATATGAAAATGCTTTACATGACTTTACATATATAATTAATATCAAAGTTCTGCCTTCTCAAGAATAAAGGAGGAGTTTGAGAGAGTGACTGATTTTGAAACTTAAATTTTTAAAAATGATTGTCAAATAATTTGCACATAAATGGGAAATATTTAATGAAATAAAAATTATTTAAAAGCACCTACTATCAACCAGTTCCTGCTCTCAAGTAGCATATAGTCTAATTGGGAGAAGACATTCAAAGGAACGTTCAAAGGTAGTAGAGGGGAGAAGAAGGTACCTAGCATGTAGGAATTATGATAATGATGCAGTCAAATTTAAAAAGTGTAGCTGATGGGGAATGAAAAACTGCCTGGGCTTCCAAACCTTTTTTAAGTGTAGGTTTTTAAGAAGAGTTTTTTGCTCCAAAAGGGCAAAGGCAACTCAGGAGACTGATGAGATTTGCTCATGAGCTCGATGAGCTCGGTATACGGGAGGCTCTAAAAGAAAGTGTGGGAGAGAAGAGGTATTATGCTGACTATTAAACTGAAGGTCTATAGAGCCATTTTACTGGCCTCATTGCTATATGCCTGTGAAACCTGGACATTCTACCAGTGCCATGTCAAGAAATTATATTGATTCCATTTAAATTATCTTAGGAAGATTTTGAAGATCACCTAGCGAGAAGATACCAGACACTGAGGTCCTTTCTGGAGCTAAACTGCCAAGCATTTCAATTACTACAGAGAGTGCAACTAGGGTGGTCTGCCAGAGTATAGAATGCCAGAAGTATGCTTGCCAAAAAGACTAAATTATGAAGTAAGCAAGTGCTCACAAGAGGGTCAAAAGAAGTGGTACAGGGACACCCTGAAGGTTTCTGTGAAGAACTTAAGAATTGATTGTGCATCATGGGAGACCCTGGTGTAGGACCATCCAGCATGGCATGCTCTCAGAGTGGGTGTTGTGCTCTATGAGCAAGAATTGAATCAGTTGAAAAGAAACATGAGATACATAATTATAGAGTAGCCACCCCAGGTGTTCACATGGACTATTTGTGCCCAACCTGTGGTAGAGCCTTCTGAGCTCTTATTGGTCTGATCAGTCACAGTTGGACACACTGTAATTTGTCTCTAACATAGTGATGTCACTTTGGTCTTTGATAATGAAGGACAAGAACCAACAAACCAACATCAATCAGTAACATGACCTATGCTTCAAATTACAGAGAATTTTTATCTGAAATTCAAATAAGAAACACTAATTTTACACTTACATTTTGCTTGTCTATTCCCACATCTATGGGGACTGGAGGCATCCCATAGTATGTATAAGTATTTTCATGGACTCATATAGCAGATGAAGGCAGGTTGGGGATGCTCACAGCTGCCATTAAAAAAAAATAAATCTTTTTTAAAAGACTGAGCTTTCAGAGGTAGATGTCTTTAGACAATTATTAGTCCAACTTTCTGGTGATATACATCCTCTTCTCCATAGAGACTTCTCTTGCTTGAAAGCAGCTCTCTCTGGTTTCTTGCTTCCTATTCCTGTCTAGTTTTTTTGAATATAACAGAGCCCAGAAACTCGGGAGGCTGCCTTTTTTCTGGTCTTTCATTTGTGCTCACATTTTGAAGTTCTGTCACTTTTTCCCCAGGGCTTCTCCCTCACACTTGGTAATTACCTTAATCACTGGCCAATGTCAGTCACCACCATCTCACCCCACCTCCATCTTAGGGAACTGCAACATCACCAGCCAAGTGCTGGCACAGGAAAAGTCATCATATTATGAAAGCATGAACTCTAACAAATAAAGACAATATATATATATATATATATATATATATATATATATATATATATATATATATATATATGTGTGTGTGTGTGTGTGTGTGTGTGTGTATGTGTGTGTACAAGTGTGCATGTATGTGTGTATATATTTATATATACACACATTTATTGGCAAGATTGGAAATGCAGGCTGAGAAGATAAGGTTGAAGGAGTATGTAGTCACCAAAGGAACTCAGCAGTAGTCAAGGTAAGCAAAAAGTCCCAAATCCAGGTAAACAAGCAGTCAGGTCAAGGCAGCAGGCCGCCAAGCATCTTGATCTGAACTCAATTCTGTGAAAAAAATCTGTCTCATCAGGGGATTCCCTATATGGAAAAAGACTTTTACGTTCATTGCAGAGATGCTCTACTTTTTATATGCCTATTTCTGTACATAATAAATAAGATTCAATGAAGGGATATTAAACAGTCAAATGTCTTCCTCTAATAAATTTGGAGTAGTCATAGAAACTACTTTCCAAAGGAGGCATTTCCTACTACCCTTCAGGCTCTAACATCCCCCTGCCATTATTCAATGTGTATAGTTTGCATTTATGTATAATATACACATTACTTCTCCCAATCGATAACTCCTCTTTTTCTTGATGATGATTTTCATTTTTGTCTTTTTAAACCCAGTATCTAATATGTGCCTGTCATTTAAGAGGAAGATTAGTGAATGGGGTGCTGGTCCTAGAATAAGAACTTGGAGTGCTAAGTTCAAATTTAGCCTCAGATACTTACAGACGGGGTGATCTAAGGTAAGTCATTTAACTGCTATCTGTCTCAGTTTTCTCTCTCTCACAAGCTTAAACTTTTACAATTATCCATAATATGGATATCATGAAGTCAGACAATATTAGAAAATATATATTTATATAATAACTTATATACAAATATAATATATAAAATTTAAAATAAATTTAATTTCCATAATATTTAATAAAAGATAAAAGATAGTAAAGATATATTTAAAATATATACATATATATAAACTATAGAGAGAGGGTGCCAATCAGAATACTTTGATTAATTTATTTTCCCCAACTCATTTAACAAAGTTACTTCTCAGATTCTGGGGTAATCTGTACACCATGATATTTTCTCATAAGCAGACTTCAGTGAAAAAAAGCAGGTTGGAAACTGGATGGAAGTGGAGAAAGAAAGAAAGAAAGAAAGAAAGAAAGAAAGAGAAGAAAGAGAGAGAGAGAGAGAGAGAGAGAGAGAGAGAGAGAGAGAGAGAGAGAGAAAGGAAGGAAGGAAGGAAGGAAGGAAGGGAGAGAGAGAGAGAGAGAGAGAGAGAGAGAGAGAGAGAGAGAGGGAGGGAGGGAGGGAGGGAGGAAGGAAGAAAGAAAGAAAGAAAGAAAGAAAGAAAGAAAGAAAGAAAGAAAGAAAGAAAGAAAGAAAGAAAGAAAGAAAGAAAGAAAGAAAGAAAGAAAGAAAGAAAGAAAGAAAGAAAGAAAGAAAGAAAGAAAGAAAGAAAGAAAGAAAGAAAGAAAGAAAGAAAGAAAGAAAGAAAGAAAAGAAAGAAGCACAAGCACAAGAAATCCAGGTTAGGGGCCAAAGGTGAGTGGGATGGGGGTGGGGAGTAACAGGAACAATCAGACAGGAAATGCATTCACCCCAGACTTAGATGAGGAAGTCAGCTCAGTAGGGTCCTGACAGCAAGAACCTGATGGGGGTGACCTAGAGGTTGCTCGAGTCAGCAAAGTTTACAGATAATGTATAGGGAGGGTAGTCAAAAGAGAAATGATGCCTCCCAGGAGTGGCAGTGTGCTCTCCAGAGACAAGAACTCCCATGTGGCTTCTAAGCTTCATTTCTCCACCAGCTGCCTTGCCCACCTAGGGTTAACACCAAGCCAAGTTGGTGAGAAATGGTGGCTATCGCCATTCTTGAGGGGCCTCCCACCATGCTATTCACTTTGTTCCCAGCTCAGCTCCTCTCTCCCTGCCTAGACCCTATTTAGAGCCTTCTCCCCACCCTTTCTAACTCTCCTTTCTGTTTCCTCTTCTCCTTAAAAATAGAGTTGTCTATTAATATTCTCACCAACTGGCACATGTGTTGTTGTTCAGCCAGTTCAGTTATGTTCAACTCTATTTTACCCAGTCATCATGAAGTCATAGGATCATAGATTTAGAAATGAAAGGAATAGAGATGCCATCTAGCTATGAAGTTCCCATACATGAAGTGACTCGCCCAAAGCCACCCAAATAGTAAGCATGGACAGAAGTTGAATGTAAAAATACTTACCCTAAAACCAGTGCTGAGCTTTGCAAACTTTACAGTATCATATAAATGTCCAAGTCTTTTTTTTATTAAGTGTCCTTAATAATACTAGACACCTGTAATGAATTATTATTCAACATATCTTGAAGGTAAAGGTAATTCCTCTATGTATATAAATCATATCAGGTACATGTTCCTTCCAATGACATTGATCCCTGCCTATCCTGTGTGACTTATCCATAGCTTCCTCTTATCACAGGTGGTTCAAATACACAGTTTTTTTTAAAAAGCACTATAAAATAATAGGCATGAGAAAAGTTTAGGTTAAAACCTTATCTTTCACCCTTACTTATTATATGACCCTGAATTAGACATATAAACTCTGAGCAATATGGAGGCAAAAATTTGGAGAAACAAAAGTTAAAATTGTTTTTTACATGTAATTGGGAAAAATAAAATATTAAATTAAAAATTTTCAATCTCATTTTCTACTGCAAAATGAAGGGGTTTGACTATCTATGGTCTCTTCCAGCTCTAAATCTAAGGTCCTATGACAACTTTGGAAATGGAAGGTGCAATGCAGTCCCCTAGAAAATCTTGGGAGGTTGCTGTAATCTCTAATTAAACCTCCAAAGCTAAATAGAAAGGCAAAAGGAGCTTCACCCTCCCAAGAGTGACCAAAAAGGAAGAAGGAATGAAAGACATGCTTAGCATAAGTACTAGCATCCATAGAGCTACTAGAGGGAATACTGGCAACGAAGGGGCTGTAGTTTTGGAGGATGTCCTGGGAATACTGCTGAAAGGAAGAAAAACAGTCCTTATCTCAGGAAGTGAAAGACTGACATACTGTCTTGGCTTCCTTCCCGGGACATATGAAGAATCTGGCCTGGATTTTCTGGGCTCGTCTGTTAAAGTAGGAATTTCATGTGTGCCCAAAGTATGTTCTTCCGCTGGGCCTGAGGTGACAGACAGTCATATCACATGCCATCTCTTTTTTTTCTATCCTGGTTCCAAGCTGGCAAAAAACAAAATCATCACCCAGTCTGTCTGAGCCATGTGGTTTCCTTAGCCAGCTGAACAAAATATTTTCAGAATGTGGAATGTAAACAAGGTTCCTACTGTTAGCAATCCCATGCAATTTACTTGTGGTTTATTTTATTCTACTTTAAGTCCAATTTAAATCCAAAAGATTGCCAGTCTGCATGTTGCATGTAAACAAATCAGAAATATAGATTAGAATTTGCAAGTGATTAGTTAGCTGAGAAAGCTTCTGTGTAAAAGCAAGGAAGGAAACCTCTTATGCTCCTGGGTTATTGCTTCTCCCCAGGAAATTCAATTGGGAAGGTGGTTTTGAGAGCAACAGCTTTAGTCATTTCATCATTTTGACACACTGGTTTCAATAGATGCTCAAATAGAATGTTGGTGAAGAGATAGCGTCTCCCAAAGAGTCCACTACATGGCAAGACATTCTGGGAAGAAAAAGAATTCCTCCAAAGAGATATTAAACCAGAATCATCAATGTAACCACCAACGTACCCCCTTTTAAAGACAACAACGCAATATCCAAAGTCCATCCCTTGCTGTTGTTTGAAAGCATACACCCTTAGTGTATAGTACTGGGTGATCATAGTTGTGGTACTCAACTAAAATTATATTATCGATCAAATCAAGACCTGACTTCCTTTCTAAGTCATCCTGGGAGGAAAAGAACATTCTGTCTTCACACTTGACAGAATGCTTAGTGAAGTATGACAATTATCTTATTTACTGACACACTAGTATTGCTACTGTTGCTGGTGTAATGATATGATGTTAATATTTCATCAATTTTAATGGATCTTTATTATTCTATATCCAATGTTCTGTATTGTCTGGAAGTGATCATATTGGACTATGAGGAATACATTTCTTACTCTCTCTCTCTCTCTCTCTCTCTCTCTCTCTCTCTCTCCCTCTCCCTCTCTCTCCCTCTCCCTCTCCCTCTCCTTCTCCCTCTCACCCCTCTCCTCTCCCTCTCTCTCTCTTCTGAAATGCAAAGTCAATGAGCAGTTCCTGGTGTTAGAGACCAGACAAGCAGAGGCAGATGTACACCTGTTAACTGGCTGCATTCTGTCTAGAGCTGCTACTTCCTCCTTCACTCAAGAGTAATTGGGTGCCAGATCAGCCAATTAGTCTCATCACACATTCTGAAGTGATACCAGCTGTATCTTAATTCAAGCAGGAATCTTCTTTAATAGAAACCCTATGGAATAATACTCTATGCCCCGCCGGATTAGACACCTGGAGGATCGGATGAACAATCATCTTGAACAACAAATCATTGGGTGATTTGGCAAAAGAAAAGAAACTTCATTCTGAAGAAATCTGAAAAAAAATTAGTAATGAAAGTGCAAGGGGAAACTATCTGAAAAGAAGAAATAGATATCCTAAGAAAAAGGATTTAAGTCAAACAGTGGGAGGGGAAGAGGATAATCTATGTTTTGAGTTCAATTGGGTTTTATGTTTATTCTACACCTATAAACTTCAGACAAAGAATATTGAAATTACATACCTAAAATGCTGAGCCTTTAAACTAGTCATAATATGGGCACTGTGTGTACAAGTGGAAGCTTCCAATACCTTTGCATGCCATTTTATAATCACAATAATTATAAAATGTCCATTGAAATTCTTTGGGAAATGGATCATTTATGACCAGTTGAGTTGTTGAAAAAAATGGTTTTTATTATTTATTTTCTATCTAATTGACTGGCAGCAGTGCTGAGTAGATTGAGGACTGGCCCTGGAGTCAGGAAGAACTGAGTTCCAGTCCTGCTCCTGACATGGAATGGTAACATTTCCGGTTCTTTGTGGTTAAACCAACTCAAATATGCTCACAAGAGGCATGTTCAGTTCAAGCTGCAAATGTTACAGATCAGGATATAATTTACTATTTTGTTGACAGTTTAGACAAAAGAACATAATGGAGAAAATGTTAATAATAGATTTAACTTAAAAGTTCTCTAGATAATTTATTTCAACACCTAAATGTATGTAATATAAGTCTCCTGGTTTCATATCAAAAGAATTTCCCCTTGTTCTATTCAAGGATTTTGCCTTCATACATGTCCCTGTGTGTATTTGAAAGCTACTTTCTATCTCCAAGACAATGTCAATGACTTGAACATTTATTTCCATTGGACCTTATTTTCTAACACACTAAGTTTCTTTCACTTATCTCTAGGTTATCTGAAATTTCTAAATTGTGGTTTTCAGTAGTAAACATTGTAGTCTACAAAGATCTCATCAATATAAAATAATTATTCATGATATTGCATGAGAAATACTTTTCTTTTTAATGTATTTAGAAGACTACTTAGTGCTATAAAAATTCTCCCCCGCCCCATACATCGGCTCACTGTTCAGCAGCCTGCCTGTGTATTCTGCTGTCTTCTATTTTCACACATTGTCTGGTGCAGCCAAGCTGTATAGCAGCAAGCATGACTGCAAAGCAAACATAATGAGGGTATTTCAGTATCCTTATTATCCATTATTGCTATTTACTATCATATGTATGACTCATGGGTCATAGAGCTGAAAAAAAAATTGAAGAAAATATATTTGATGTTTTTGATAAGTTGAAGTCTCATAACCAAGAAGAACATTGTACCCTACCATTGCTATAGGTTTTTCATTCAATTTTCAGGCAATATATCTATGGATGCCTTGCTGACTCTGCCCCCTGCTACTTCCTGAAAAAATGCTAGCTTTTGATATTTGACTTTTGACTTACTTTGCCTATTGAGTACTGGAAACTGTGGCACTCGAGGCAAGTAGAAGATATGTTAAAGTAGGAATGTGAAAACTCTATCAGCTTCTCAAGTAAAATAAATTCATAATCACACAAGTGAAATATAATTCATCCCCCCCCTTTGGGAAAGAGGGAGAAAATATTCTACTCATCAAATTTTAAAATTTAAATTAGGAAACATAAAACACCATAATCAATAAAACAACAATTTTCCTTGAGAAAAATGGTCAGGGAAGGAGAAATGAAGAAGGAGGAAAAGAATGCAATAGCAAATGAAGATTGAATGATACACAGGAAAAGTTCAAGAATGATACACAGAGAAACAGAGAAAACCAAACGTGCATGAATTATAATCTCAATTTCATGTTCATTTAAAACACTGCTTCTAAAAATTCTTTAAAGTCATGCTGTATCTTTACAAATATAGACATAAATGGAGATTTGCCATTTGATGACTTCTTTACAAAGCTGCTCATTGCCCTCTAAAACTTATTTTTAATTCTTCAGAGACTGGAGAGTTTCAGGACTTACTGACAGAAACCAGTAAGTAGATAATTGGTGTTAGAATGAGCCCTTGTTTCAGGAAAAAGCTTAAGATCATTAAAGGAGCATTGAAATTTCCTAAATACAATTCAGTTCCCTTTTCTCTTTCTGTTTAGTTTTGAACACAGATAATGATCTGATATATATGAAGGTGCCTGTCCCAGGTATTTGTACTGGTAGATGGGTTCTATATCTTCTCCATCCAATGGTTCATCACAGTCTGGACAATAGGTATCTTTTATCCATTTTTTTCTTTATGTAGCCAAGACAAACTGGAAGTGATGCTGAATTTGGTTTGGGAAGCTCTGTGATGTTCCAGGTTTGATGGAATGAAGCAATTTTGTCCACAAATAGGAACATAAGGAGGATGTTGGACTTCCTATGTGACAGTGGCAAAAACCTGGCTGAATCTCTATCTTCAAATTGTTTGCCTTACTTGATAACAGCGACCAGAACATATCAAGTGTTGTTACATCTTAAAATACCCAACAAGAAATGATATCTGATATCTGACCTACAAGATATCTCATGTTGGGAGATGTCTTTTGGGAATAGTTACCCTAAGGTGGCATGTTGCTAAAGCACATGTCAATTCTTTTTTTGGTCAAAAAAGAAGAGATATGATGTCTAATTGCAAAAATGTTTTCTACTGTGGAATTAAAACTTGTAAGGAAACATAATTAAAAGCAAAACAAAATGTAGAGTATGAAGCCTCCTTCACCAGCAAATATATTCATGTGAACTTTCAACTGAAATAGGCAAATGCTTTTAACAATAAACATTAAGTTAAATATTCTTTTTTTTGTAAAACTACATATCATTCACAAATTACATTTTATAGATTAAAAAATGAGGCACAGAGCAATTATATAATTTATCCAAGGACAAATAGCTAAAAAATTAAATTATGATAGACCTGGGATTCAAATCTAGTTCATTTTACTATATAGCCAATATTCTTCCACTGTATCTGAAAGCTTCTTGATATATGTGGGTGTTTATGTACCTTTATGCTGTTATGAATTGATTTGGGGCCCCACAGATTGAGGGCTGATGGAAGAGATCCACTTATGGAGCAGGAAAAGACAGGAAATCTCTTTCCAGGTTTCCATGAATACTCCTTAAACCCAAAATTCTCTTCTGGAAGGGGAAATCTATCCTTTGGAAAAACAGCATCCCTTTTTTCTATATCTCTTTTTGTTTTTGTGAGGCAATGGGGGTTAGGTGATTTGCCCAAAGTCACACAGCTAGTATCAAGTATTTGAGGTCAGATTTGAACTTAGGTCTGTCCTGACTCCAAGAGCCAGTGTTCTTATCCACAATACCAATTATCTACTCCCTATCAGTATCCTTCTTAAGCCTGCAACAGGCAACCATATGCCCTGCAATCGAGCTTGACCTGAACCAGTCTTGTAATATGGAAAGGAAATAAAATTCTTAATATGTTTATCATATATATCTCCTCTATACATGTACAAATGGACCTGAGGGAATAGCCCAGAAACTTGTTACCATGTAAAATGCTAAGGCAGTTCACTCTGGCTAACTCCAAGTCAATGATCTGTGCCCCTCAATTTAGGGGAAGTTCAGAAGCTCTTAGAGAGTAGCACATTTACTTCATGCTGCTTCCTATCTGCCCATCTAAAGAAGAGACACACACACCGCAGAATTCTCTTTAGTCTTTCTAACACTGTTAACAGTCAACCCAGGAGAAATATCCCATAAAGTAACAGAGGCAGGAGATACAGTTGTAAATATATAGATACATGCTTTTTGCTAAAACTCAGTTCATTGATTTTTAGATCTTTAAACATCTTTTTCTTATCTGGAGTCACAGGAAAAGTATATATCATCATCCAATATTGAAAAAAAACAGATTTTCCTCCCTTTCTTTCCCTTCTCCTATTTTCCCAAATCTCTCCCCACCCTTCAAAGTTGATCCTTGTCTCCTGGAAGAGGTAGTATTTTGTTTTAAAAATTGATTTTTCTTAGAAAATATTAGTTTTGGAAGGACTACTATGAAATGTAATACATACATACTTATATACACCAACTCCAGAAGTGAAGGATCACTGTGGCTAGAGATTAGAGATTTAGATATAGAAGGGAACATGAAGACATCCTCTAGTCTTGTACACTCATTTCACAAATAAGGAAGGTGAGGCCTCCAAAGATATCATGATCTCTTCAGTAAGCAGCAGACTTGGGATTCTAATCATAGACTTCTGATGGAGATTCAGTGTTCTCCATATTATAGCAGAATTTTCATCTATAATCCTTATATAGTGTTTCCCATTTGCTTTTTCCCCATTCCTTCTCTAATTCACAAGTTAACAATAATTCACCTTAGCAAATTAACCCAGATTATCAAACTGAAGGCCCTAAAGAAATAATACCATGGACAATTAATTTTTAAATGAAATATGAACATAGTGTCTAATGCCAGAGCTGTTTGGTCAGCTCCTGATAGTCACCTGTGATTTATATTACTTAGAAGACAGAGATAAGTGGAAGAAACATCAAGCTGCTGAACATTCTGTAGAACGGTTCATTTTGGCAGGACAGAAGACTTTCAAAAGTTATTTGCCAGACAATTCAATTTAACCAACATTTTTAAGCATCTTCTACATTCAGAGAAAACACTGTGCAGATGCTAAAGAAGCAAAACCAAAAATGGAACCATAACTGTTCCCTCCGCGACCATACTTTCTATCAAGGGACAGTAGAATGGAGGAAGTGATGAATATTAATTAAATTGTATATTACACACGGATGATATAATTATAAAAGACAGTGTCTGACCTCAAGGAGCAAATAGTCTAATGAGGAGAAACAATACACTTAGAGAGGGGAAAGATGGCTATTTGAGATGGGAAAGTCACAGGAGGGTGTAGAGATCTATGACATCAAGTGACATGCACTTTCCAGAAGCAAAACTAGTGTTGATTTGATTACAGCCCCCTGAGCAAGAAGATGAAAGCAAGGCATTGTGGGAGGAAGTGGTGGTGGTTATACATGTAATGACATAGTATGAAGATATTTGTGGAACATGATTGAGTACCTGGGACAGCCAAAACATGAGCAACTCTCACTGTCCAAGCAGATTGCTATCAGGGGAAGAACTAGAAATCTGGTGAGGGGAGGGGAAGAAGGGATAGGGATAGCCATAGCAGTGCTCTAACTTATTAAACTATTTGATGTTTAATAGTATTTCTAGAAATATAAAGACTGACTTCTACTTGAAAAATTAAGAAAATCACAAGAAGAATTTATTTTGAAAATGCTTTCTAGCAAACTAAAATAAAGTCATCATTATTTGTGCAGCTATGGGCTTGGGATTTGAATCTGAAACATTTTTCCCACTTATCTAATTATTAAAATATTTTTCCTTCTTCAGGGAAGTATCTCTTCCTCTGTAATTTTTCCCCTAATTCTCCCATCCCCACACACACACACACTAAAAGTGTTTCACAAATGTATTCCAAAATGCTACTTGAAGATGACTGATGTTGTCCTTCACTCTTATTTTTTTAGGTTTTTGCAAGGCAAATGGGGTTAAGTGGCTTACCCAAGGCCACATAGCTAGGTAATTATTAAGTGTCTGAGACTGGATTTGAACCCAGGTACTCCTGATTCCAAAGCCGGTGCTTTTATCCACTATACCACCTAGCCTCCCCTGTCCTTCATTCTTGAAGAAGATATGACATCAGGGAGATGAATTGGATTTGAGTGAGGGGGACTGTGTTAAATCACCCAGCTCACTTTTCTCCTCCAGAGCCATCTGGGTCTAGTGACCAGATATTTAATCAGGACAACTGTGGACAGCCCTGGATATGGGGCTATCAGGGTTAAGTGATTTGCCCAAGGTCACCCAGCCAGTAAGTATCAAGTGTCTAAGGCCAGATTTGAACTCCTATTGTCCTGATACCTAGGCCAGTGCTCTATCCACTGTGCCACCTAGCTGCTTGTTTTCAGAGGATATGTGGATCAAGTGAAGATGATTTACTTGATTATATTAAAATTCCCTAATTTAATCAATCAATCAAATAATGGAATTTCATTGTTTTAATATCCTTTGAGTCTGTTGACCCCAGGGTCCCAGAACCCTATATCTAAATCACCATTTAGGACTCGGCTCACAGATTTTCATCCTTTATATCACACAACAAGAGTCATAGACAACATATTAGAACGTTTGATGACTTCATGAAATACTAATATTTGTGGGCAAGATTCATATGAATTCTGGAAATAAAAGACCTAACTCTGAAAACTGATTCAGCTAGTTGCTCCTGAATGACCCAGAGTCAAATCACTTGATATTTCTTGATCTGGAAAAATAAGGGGATTGGACCAAATGATCTTTAAGGTCTTTTTTCTCCTCTAAAAATTCTTTAAACTTTAAACTGGTAGCCTGCTTACTGAAATTTAGTGTCTTGGACTTTTAAAGAATAATTGCTAATAGGGACCATATTTGGATGGAGAAGTTACAAATGCCCTCCTTTTTCTTTCCATAGGCATAAACATTGTGAATTTTATCACATCTGACTTATTTTACATTCAGATGGCAAGAATAGTAAAACTGTCTAATTCAACATTGGGTCATCTTGTTTAGAACATTTTGATCAAGAATTCTTAAAACTTTCAAATCTAGAATGTTAAGAATTGTTTTAGATTTTTTTAAACAACACAAAAAAGAACCATTGAATAATGAGGCTTTTGTCTGGACTTACATAAACTTATGGTGAATGAAGTGAGCAGAACCAGGAAAACATTGTGCACATCAACATCAACATTGTGTGCTGATCATCTGTTGACAGACTTAGCTCCTCTCACATCTTCAATGAACAAAGAAAATTCTAAACAACTTGTATTGGAAAATATTGGAAAAAATAAAAAAACCTGTGAAATCTGAATGCAGAACAAAGAATACTATGTTCATTTTTTAAAATTTGTTTTTTTTAATTTCTCATAGTTATTTCTCCCTTTGTTTTGATTCTTCTTTCACAATATGCCTATTATGGAAAGATGTTTAACGTGATTGTATAAGTATAATCTATATGAAATTGCTACTGTCATGGGAAGGGGAACAAAAATGGAGGAAGGCAGAAAAATGCAGAACTCAAAAGCTTACCAAAAATGAATTTTGAAAACTATCTTTATATGTAATTGGAAAAAGTAAAAGAAAAATGAGGTTTTGGTGAGCAAGATATGGTTTTATCTCTGCTAAAAACAGTAAACAGCAATAAAGCATCAATACCATATGTAGGTAAAGCCCTCTTTGTAGGATGATTTAAAAGTCAGTGATTACTAAAATAATTGCAAACAAATCGAAAGTACTAAAATATATGAGAAAAAATGAGATAAACTTTGACATTAGAAAATTATTTCAATACAATTACTTTTAGAAGCAAAAGAAATTAAAAACTGATTTGCAGAGTTTTGTTGATGTCCAAGCTCCAAAATTATACCAAGTTCAATAATTTTTAATATGTTTAGAGTAAAATAATATTTCTAAAGAAAGTTAGTTAACAAAATAAAATAAAGATCAGGGTAGTGGAAAGAACCCTTGGACTTGAAATTAAGATTGTAGTCAAGATCTGGCACTTATTAGATGCGGGATCTTAGGTAAGCTGCTTAACTTTTCCGATATCTCAGTTCCATCTTCTCTTACAAATAAAAAGAGAAAGGAAGAAAGAAAGAAAATAAAATAAAAGATACCAGAAGGCGGAAAGGAAGAAGAAACAAACAAACACAAAGAAGCAAAAGAATAACAAAAAAAAACAAACAAAGAGGAAAAACAATCAAAGAAACAGAAAGAAACAAAGAAACAGAGAAACAGAGAAAGAAACAAAGAAAAAGATAAGGAAGAAAAGGAGGGAGGGAGAAAAGAAGATAATAAGGAGGGAGGAAAAGGAGAGAAAATAACTCATTATCTACCTTAAAGGGTTGTTTAAGTACTTGAGCAGTTTTATAAACTGGAACTTATTATTTAAACATATAATTCAGTTGTGTTGTAATAAAGGGCATGCATAATACAAGTAAAGTATTAACTAAGTTGTATATGCCATTGTTATTAGCTGTTACACAGACTTTGATAAGAGGAGATAGATAGTAACAATGTTATGGTAGCCTGTCAAAGATATTGGGTAATTGTTTTGGATCAATATTATTTTGAATCTATTGATTGCTTGAACTTACATTGTGGCATTTACTGTCCAATTTCCAAATTCAATTAATATGTTAGCAGTATCATGAAAGCCAAAGCAGAATTTGTGTGTTTGTATAGATGCATGAATTGTATAGACAAATGTGACATATACACATATATGTGCACATGAGTGTGGTGTGTGCCATGTGATATTAGGGAATGCTTTGTATTAAATAGATTATTTAGAATAAAAGTATTTCACATCTGAAGAAGCAAATAAATTGTAGTAGTCACTTGTCACAAAATGTATATATAAACAGTTTGCATATATCAGGAAGCCAGACTTAAAGAAATAACTCAAACAAAATTGAAACTAGTTTTCAGTGTCTGTAATCTCATGTTATTTTCAGCTATTTCTGGTTTTTTCTGAAATGTTTTTCCCCAAAATTGTCTGTGCCTATTTCAGGGCACTTTCAAGATGCTATAATACTTTTTTATATTTCACCATAGCATTACTTCAAAAAGATTACTTGAATCAATACAACAAATATTTAACAATGATTTAATAATATTTAATAATGTGTAAGGCACATTACCCTGAAAGAGAAACTACTAGCAGATGACCGCAGAAAAAGAGAGTGAACAGGTGTCCATAGAAAAAGAGCAGTGAATAAATTCACTGTTTAAAGTTCTCTTTATACTACTATTGCCCAGGCTAATTTTTTGTTACTGCCTTGAGTCATGAATGTGACTCCCTAGCATCAATTTTAAAACAAGAAATTCTAATTCATTTTTTAAATAGAAATCATTCATTTCCTTTGACCTAAATCCAAAGCGATAAAATGTTAGAAACACAATTTGGGATATTTCTCTCTTTTTTTGGTTCATTTATTTTATGTTTTTTATAATAATTTCTTGTGAGAGTAAACATAACCCCCCCCAAAAAAAGACAGAGAAATCTCAAGAATAGTGAGAGAAATAAAAATGTACTTCATTCTGTGCTCAGATTCCAACAACTCTGTCTCTGGGTTGAGTTGCCTTCTTTATTATAAATCCACCAGAAAAGTTGCTTCACTATTTTCCCCACAGTTGCTATCACTAACTGTATTTCCCTCCATTCTAATCCTCTCCACTCTCATTTATTCTATTCTCTCTCTCTCTCTCTCTCTCTCTCTCTCTCTCTCTCTCTCTCTCTCTCTCTCTCTCTCTCTCTCTCTCTCCTTTTACCCTGTCACTGTTCAGAAGTGTGTTGTATCTGAATCCCCTCTCCCATGACCTTCCCTCTCCTCTATCATCTATTCCCCCTTCCCTCTCCCCACCTTTCCCCCAATCCCATTCCCTTCCTCTCGTTTTTCTCTAGGGAAAGTTAGATTTCTATACCCTATTAAGTGTGTATGTTATTTCCTCTCTGAACCATTTCTGATGAGAATGATTCCCCTCACCTTCCCCCATTCCACACCATTGCAAAAGCTTTATCTGGACTCTTATGTGAAATATCTTAGCCCCTTCTTCCTCTCCTTTCCCTTCCTCCCAGTATTTTCCTTCATCATCCATTGACTCAATCTTTTTACTATATTATACCATCATATTCAGCTCCTTCCTGTGCCTTGTGTGTGTATATATATATATATATATATATATACTCCTTCTAACTGCTCTTATGAATGAGAAAGGTCATGAGTTATCAGTATCTTCTTCCCATGCAGGAATGCAAACAGTTCAACATCATTAAGTTCCTCATAATCAGTCCTTCTCATGCACCCTCTTTGTGGTTCACCTGAATCCTGTACTTAGAGATCAAACTTTCTGTTCACTTTGGTTATTTCAGTAGTTTGAAAGTTTGAGTCCCCTGTTTCACTGAAAATCCATCTTTTTCTGGGTAGTTGTTTCTCAGTTGTAAAACAAGATCTTTTACCTTCTGGAGTATCATATTCCAAGTCCTATGAGCTCTTAATGTAGATGCTGCCAAATCCAGTGTAGTCCTGACTATAGAGCCACAGTAGTTGAATTGTTTGTTTCTAGAAGCTTTTAGTATTTTCTCTCTGACTTAGGAGTTTTGGAATTTGGCTATAATGTTCCTGGGAGTTTTCCTTTTGGAATTTTTTTTAGGAGGTGACCAGTAAATTCCCTCAATTTCTATTTTACCCTTTGCTTGTAGGACCTCATGGCAATTTTGCTATATTATTTCTTGAAAAATGAAGTCTAGGCTCTTTCCCTGGTCATGATTTTCAGGTAGTCCAATAATTTTTAAATTATCTCTCCTGGATCTGTTTTCAAGGTCAGTTATTTTTCCAATGAGATATTTCACATTTTCTTCTAATTTTTTTGTACTTTAGGTAGTTTTATTTCTTGCCGATTTCTTGCAAAGCCATTGGCTTTCTTTAGTTCCATTCTACATTTGAAGGAGTTATTTTCTTCAAAAGAGATTTTTTATCTCCTTTTCCAGATGGCCAATTCTGTTTTTGAATTCATTGTTGGTTTTTTGTTTTGCAAGGCAATGGGGTTAAGTGGCTTGCCCAAGGCCACACACCTAGGTAATTATTAAGTGCCTGAGGCCATATTTGAACTCAGGTACTCCTGACTCCAGGGCCAGTGCTATATCCACTGCATCACCTAGCCACCCCTCAATTCTATTTTTTAAGCCATTCTTCTCCTTATTTGCTTTTTGTGTTATTTTTCCATTTGGCCTAAACTGGTTTTTAACAAGTTAGTTTCTTCATTTTTTTGTATTTCTTTCACCAAGCTGCTGGCTTGGTTCTCATGATTTATCTCCATCACTCTCATGTCTCCTCCCAACTTTTCCTCTACCTCCCTTAATTGCTTTTCAAAGTCTTTTTTGAGCCCATCCATAGCCTGAGCCCATTTTCTATTTCTCTTGGCCTTGATATCTTCTGGGTATGTATTTTGATCCTCCATGGAACCAAAGTAATTTACTATGGTCAGATTCTTCTTTTATCTGTTGTTTACTCATTTCTTCAGCCTATGACTGATTTATCACACTTCCAAGGCTTTGGGCAGGGATTGGGGACACCCCACTGGGACTTTAATTCCTCCAAGGTCTTATGAGAAGTCCTGACTGCTCTCATCTGTGTTCTGGTATGTGGATGACCATAGACCCTCCCCTCTGCCCTGGAGCTGTAAGGATGGTCCCTGCCCAGTTATCATAGGTGGGGAGCCCAAACTGCAACCTTGGATCTGAGTGTGGGCAAACAGCATAGTCCTGCTCCAGTCCTCTGCAGTCTCCCCCTGACCCACTTACCATCTGTGGGCTGGGAGCTCTGGAAGAGCTGGGTGGCTTCCCTGATTCCTGCTGCAAGTTCTAACCACAGGGCTGTTCTGAGGTTGGTGCTCTGCTCTGTGCTCACTCTGGTGCTTTAGAGTTCTCTCAGCACCCCTTCAGGCTTTCTCCTGTGATCCCTGGGACAAGAGGTCTGAAAACCATTCCTCTGCCATGGACCCAGACATTCCCAGGCACCCAGGCCCCCTGCACAGGGCTGTTCCTGGAAGGCTGGAGCTGATGTGCTCCAGCCTGGCTGCACTGTGCTGCAGTCCCAATGAAACAGACCTTTCTTCAGATCTTCTAAGTTGTCTTGGACTGGGAAATTGTATCGCTCAGTCTTTTTTTGTGGGGCCTGCCCCTCTAAATTTTGGCTCAAGTCATACTTTGATGGCTTTTGGAGTTTTTTAGGGAACAAGTTTCCTGGAATTCCTGCCTTCACACCTTCATCTTGGCTCTACCCCCAATTTGAGATATTTCTAATTGTTTTGTCATCACTAAAGCAATAGGTTGACATTACATCTTTATCAGAGGCATAGATGTGATACTTTTGAAACAATATAAACACAGAAACACAGAACAGTATTACAAAATTTAACAGATTAGAATAGAAACTTTAAGCAGACAATTTAAAAAGAAATCATTTATAAAAGAATAAAATGGTCTGAATGAATTCATTCTTGATTTTGGGAAGCTAAAATGAAATGATTTTTATGAATTTATAAAAAATGAAAATATGGATTAGAAGTATTCTTTCAATACTGCAAAAATAGGTAATATTCAATCATTGGATATAATTCAAGTAAAATGAACAATTTAAAAACAAGCTTCTCCTTTCCCCATACTCTGCAAAGCAAAAGTTTCTAAATTGTGGTTGCTACATGAAGCTCATAAAGCTAGCCAATATAGACTGAATCAGATTAAAGCATTAATTGGGAAATACTTAACAAAATAAACTAAAATACCATAAAACATGGATAATATTGATCAGTGGTTTTCAAATCAATATGAGGACCATAGGTATCCATTACTATATGAGCTTGACTGACCCCACTGAAACAAAGTATACATATTGATAGATAGATGTGTATGTATGCATATAATCTGCACAGATTAAGCACATACATAAACATATTGTCTTATACTGTATAGATTACATTATGTGTGTTTATATATGCACATTATACATATCCATTTATGTGTATGAAATATCTATGTATATGTTCCATCTCTCTTCTTCCCTCTCTTTACCTTAAGCTACATTTTCTCCTCTAACAAATTTTCTCTTTGATAGGTTTTCCTTATCTTTCTAAATATATGTATATATAATATATATAACATATATATATATATAATTTCACAAGATAACTGGGGTTTATATGTTGAAAATTAATTGGTAACTTAGCCATCTTTTCTTAGACTCAGTATTCCCTATCCTACATTCCTATATCATAGTTTTTTCAGCAATCCCTCCAGTTGAAAGGCACTCACTTTATTTCTAATTCTTGGCTAAAATAAAATGCACTACTCTATATCTATCCTTGATCTCTCTTTTTTAATTTTAAAAAATATATTTATTTATTTTCATTCATTTGTACATGCATATTTCCAAGTTACAAACTTTCTCTCCACTCTCCTTTCCCATCCCCCTCCCCTCAGCAGGGAACAATCATTTAGCATTTTACATACATATTTTGTTAAACATATTTACAAATTAGTAATTTTGGCATGAGGAATTAGGCTTGAGGGAAAGATACATAAGAGATAATTTTTTATAAATTCTTCATCAGATTCAAAAGGGTTGGGTTTTTTTCTGTTTTGTTTTGTTTTTCTTTCTCTTTGGGGGGATAATCTAGTCCATAACTAGTCAAATCAGTTGTCCTAGCTCTCTGGATTGTCAAGAGGAGATGCTTCCATCAGAGTTGTTCATCTCACAATGTTGGTGATGTGTGCCTTGTTCTCTTGGTTCTACTCCCTTCACTCAGCAGCAGATGCTGCAAGTTATTCCATGCTTCTCTAGATAGTCTGTCTATTCATGAGTTCTTATAGAACAATAATATTCCATAGAATTCATGTATCATGACTTGCCTAGCCAATTCCCAATTGGTGAGCATCCCCTCAATTTACAGTTCTTTGCCACTATAAAAAGAGCCACTATGAATATTTTGGAACATGTAGGACTTTTCCCATTTTTTTTACAATTTCTTCTGGATTTGGACCTAGAATTCGAATTGCTGGGTCAAAGGATATGAACAGTTTTATTGCTCTTTGGGCATAGTTCCATATTGCTCTCCAGAAAGGGTGGATCCATTCACAACTCCTTGATCTCTTTAAGTATAAACCCATTAGGATGGTTTCTTGGTATAAAAGATGCTGGCAAATCTGGAATATTTCTCATATAATTCCAAATTAATATTCCAAAGAATTGAACCAATTCACAACTTTCCCAAAAGCAGACTTGTCTTCCTACAATGATGCCCAACACTGATTGTCTTTGGCTTCTGCCCTCTCTGTTCATTTTTAAAATATGATGTGAAACTTTTAAGTCATTTTAGTTTCCCTTTGTCTTGCTTTTTGTGATTTGTAGCATATTTTCATATATTTACTTATTTATAATTCTTCTTTTTAAAGTTGCTTACTCATTTATTTTATTTACATTATCAGAATCTAGAAAAATACCTAGCACATGGCAAGCCCTTATTCATAGTTAATTCATTGATTCACATACTTTGGGATACATAGATAGATAGATAGATAGATAGATAGATAGATAGATAGATCAGATATAGATATAGAGATATAGATATAGATATAGATATAGATATAGATATAGATATAGATATAGATATATGTGCATGCATAAGTATGCTGCTTGTGCTTATTTTGGTCTAACAATTAACACCAAGAAAACCCAGGTACTCCCTCAACACACAGCATCCATATGAGGAACCACCAATTACAGCACATGGAAAAGTTTTAAACTGTGGACAAGTTCACTTACTTTGGCAGTGTCCTTTCCAAGGAAGCACACATTAACAAGGAGGTTGCCACACACACATTGGCAGAGTTAGCTCACTATTTGGAAGGCTCTGAAAAAAAACATGAGAGAGGGACAGCTAGGTGGTACAGTGGATAGAGCACCAGCCCTGGAGTCAGGAGTACCTGAGTTCAAATCTGGCCTCAGACACTTAATAATTATCTAGCTGTGTGGCCTTGGGCAAACCACTTAACCCCATTGCCTTGCAAAAACCTAAAAAAAGGAAAAGAAAAAAGAATGGGAGAGAAGAGGTATTAGACTTATTACCAAACTGAAGGTCTCCAAAGCTGCTGCATTGACCTCAGTGCTATATGCCTATGAAACCTGGACAGTCTACCAGTGCCATGTCAGGAAACTGAATCGCTTCCATTTAGATTGTCTTAGTAAGATTCTGAAGCTCACCTAGCAAGAGAAGATACCAGACACTGAGGTCCTTTCTCGATCTAAACTGTCAAGCAATTCAAACATTACTACAGAGAATGCAGCTATGATGGCTGGGCATGTTATTAGAATTCCAGATATATACTTGCCAAAAAAAAACCCTATTTTTTTTGGAGAACTCACAAAGGGCAAGAGCTCACAAGGGGGTCAGAAGAAGCAATACCAAGACACATTGAAGGCCTCATCGAAGAACCTTAGAATTGATTGTACAGTTTGGGAGACATGGGACAGTTGTACAGTTTGGGAGACACCCAACATGGTGTGCCCTCATCAGTGAGGGGACTACCCTTTATGAAGAAGTCAAAATTGAATCAGCTCAGAGGGAATGTGACATCCATAAGTTTAGAGTACCCACACCAGGTATTCACATGTACTATTTGTGCCCAATGTGGTAGAGCATTCCAAGCTCTTATTGGGTTGATCAGCTACAGTGGGGCACACTGTCATTTGTCTCAAACATAGTGATGTCATTTTGGTCTTTTTTGATAATGAAGGACAAGAACAATCAATAATTATTAACAAATTACACACATATATACATATATACATATGCATAAATACATAGACATATATGATTAAAATATAATGCAAGGTATTGTGTATGTGTGCTATATTTCTTAATTATCATTAATTTTGTGCAAATATTTTACTATCTCTCCAAATTTTCTTCTTTTCTCTTCATTAATTTTATTCTTTCAAAATATTTTTAATTTTATTTAATTGAAATTTTATATTATGTACTATGATTTCATCTAACCTCCTTTTTTGTTTAAGATTTTCCTTCTAGCCAAAGCACTTCATCTTTTACTCTTTTAATAGATTTTTATAAAGTAACCAACTATAGTTAGGTTGCATATTTATTTTGAATGTTATAATATTTGGTGTATGATGTTGCTATAAACATAATTTATGCCAAACTGTTTTCCAGTTTTCCCTGCAGTTCATGTCAAAATGGCAGTCTTTAATAATTTATATGCTTGTCTATTTCAGTTTCTACGCAAGATAATTTGATGATTATTGCTTTGTAATATAGCTCGAGGTCTGATATTTCTATATCACCTCTATTCATATATTTTCTAATTGTTTTCACTAAGATTCTAGAACTTCTTGTTCTTCCAAGTAAATTGTATTGTTTTGCCAAGTTCTGAGTATCCCATAGACAGTATTTTTAGCTTTTTCTGTGTCATAAACTCTTGAAAATCTAATGAAGCCAATGATTCCTCTCTCAGAATTTTTTAAATGTATAAAATAAATGCATAGGATTAAAAAAGAGCATAATTTTATTGAAATATCATTATGACTGTTTTTCAAATAAGCTCATGGACCCCAGGGTAAAACCCCAGTCTTCAGTGATTTCATTGGTAGAGTATTAAACCTATGAATTGATTTGGAGTGAATTGCCTTATTTTTATACTGATGTGTGACCAGCCTAAGTTCATTCATTTTAAGATCCTCATTAGATTCTTAGAGAGATATTCCATATAAAAAATTAAATTTCACTAAAACCACCATTCTCTTTCTCAGTGAGATTATGAAAACTATTACCTTCTCTTATGTTCATCTGGAATTTATACTGAATCATACAGGCTGTGTTGGGGTTAGAGAAATTCTCTAGAATTAATGGGTGGGAAGTAGAGAGAATAATCCTGCTTAAGAATGAGAAAAGTCTAATAAGAATCCATAGAACTCAGAATGAAAACTAGATAATGGGTCTTGGGTTTGTAAGGATGAAAATCAGCTACATTGAGAAAAAATGAAAGCTAGAAAGCAAAGTGATGTTTTGGAAAATGACCAGTGGATGGGAAAGAAGTTTGGGGACATCTAAAAAATAGCATTCACTAAAGTACTTCAACAAATCTTTGATTTCATCAATATAGTTACTCTTTCCAATGGTGCAGATCCCAAATGATCCATGTCTTCATATTCCATATGATTTCTGTCCCATTTTCTCATAAATACTTCATGTAATATCCTGTCCATCCATCCAACCCATCTCTCCCTCCCTACAAACACACACACACACACACACACACACACAAACACACACACAAACACACACACACTCATACATATGCACCAGGATAAGAGACTAATGAAATCCTCTAGCTATTTAATTTTGTCTTTTCTTCTCAATGCAAGACCCATACATCTTCTTTTACAATTATCCTTAAAGGCTTTGCTTATGTCATATCTTACATTATTTGAAACATACTGTATCCTATTTTTTCTCACCCTATAAAATTATCCATAATAATATTGACAGAAATGTCAGAAAGCATAAATGATTATTTCACTACAGCCATGCAGGTGCTAAGACTATAAACATGCAAGGCAAAAGTCCATCATGGTACTGTGTTCATCCTGCCATGTTGCTTCACTCCATCTTCTTCCTGGGACCCTGAACTCCTTAGTGGTGAAAGGTCACTAATCCTAGCATCCTCAGAGGCACTACAGTTTACTTCAATCATCTTCAAGCGATGCTACCCTATACTCAACAATAACACAACTGAGGTCATATGAATCAAATATCCTTTGAATCCATTGACCACCTGTGGGACTCACCCAGGATAAATCATTTCTCCTGGGCAAGCTTTTTCACATATGCCTCATCTTTGGTTAAAGTGAAAGTTCTTTGAGTTGCTTTTTTAGTGAAAATTCAATAAAATAGGAAAACCATTGATTAGTTAATTTGACTTTAAAAAAAAGAAAGAAGAAAAACAAGTTACCTGTTTCAAAAATGAAAGGAATGGGGCAGCTAGGTGGCATAGTGGATAAAGCACCATCCCTGGAGTCAGGAGGACTTGAATTCAAATGTGACCTCATGCACTTAATGCTTTTTTAACTGTGTGACTTTGGGCAAGTCACCCATTGCCTTGACAAAAAAATAAATAAATTAAAGGAATGAAGAGGAAATTAAAGCAACTATTAGGAGCTATTTTGCTCAATTATATGCTCAGAAATCTGATAACCTAAATATTTGTGAATGCTTACAAAAATACAAAGTACCCACATTAAGAGAAGAGGTATTAGAGTATTAGAATACTGAAATAACCCTATTTGAGAAACAGAAATTAACAAGTCATCAGATAAGTTCCCTAAGGAAAAAAAAAACAGGACCAGATGGATTCACAGGTGAATTCTACCAAACATTTAAAAAGCAATTAACTCCAATATTATGTAACCTATTTGGGAAAAATAGGTAAAGAAGTAATTCATTCAAATTCCCTTTACTACACAGATATGGCACTGATGCCTAAATGAGGAAGAACCAAAACAGAAAAAAACTATAGAACTATTACCTTAATGAATATTGATAACAAAAATTTTTAAATAAAATACTAACAAAGAGATTACAGTAATATATCACAAAGATCATATGCTATGACCAAGTGGGATTTACACTAGGAATGTGATTCTGGACTAATATTAGAAAAACTACTAGTATGATTGACCTTTTCAATAACAAAACCAACAGAAATCATATGATTATCTCATCATATCATATCATAGTTACAGAAAAAACTTTTGTCCAAGTATAAAATCCATTCCTATTAAAAAATTAGAGGAATAAGTAAGAATTTAAGAATAAATGGAGCTTTCATTAAAATGATAAGAAATATCTATCTAAAACTACTAGAAAGCATTATTTGTAATGAGAATAAACAAGACAACCTTCCCAGTAAGATCAGGGGTAAAGCAGGGATGCCTACTATAACCACTATTATTCAATATTGTAGTAGTAATACTAGTTACAGCAGTAAGAGAGGAAAAAAAATGAAGGAATTAGAATAAGCAATGAGGAAATAAAACTATCACTTTGCAAATAATATGATGGTACATTTACAGATTCAACCTGAAAACAAGCTGAAATAATTAACAACTGCAGCAAAGTTGCAGGCTACAAAATTAATTCACAAGAATCATTAACATTTACATATATATATATATATATATATATATATATATATATATACACACACACATATATATATATATTACCAACAATTCCAAGAACAAGAAAGAGAAAGAGAAATTCCATCCAAAAAATTTTAGATTATATAAAATATTTGTGAGTCTACCTGATAAGACAAATCCAGGAACTATATGAACACAATTACAAAATATTTTCCATATAGACAAGGTCTAAACAATTAGAAAAATATTAATTGCTCATGGGTATGCCAAGCCAAAATGATGATTTTGACTACATTAACTTTCTTATTCAATGACATACCAATAAAACTTTCAAAAAAATTTTATGGAGATGCAAAAAAATAAAATTCATCAGGTAAAACAATATTGAAAGAATTAATGGGGCAGCTAGGTGGTGCAGTGGATAGAGCACAGGCCCTGGAATCAGGAGTACCTGAGTTCAAATCCGACCTCAGACTCTTAATAATTACCTATATGTGTGGCCTTGGGCAAGCCACTTAACCCCATTTGCCTTGCAAAAACCTAAAAAAAAGAGAGAATTAATGAAAAATATGTGAAAAAACTGCCCTAACTGTACCATTTCTATAATTGTGGTATAAGGTAATAATCACTTAAACAATATACTAAATATACAAAACACAGGAGTAAATGGCCAATATAATCTAATGCTTGATAAACCCAAAGATCCCAGCTTTGGGGACAAGAACTCATTATTTGATAAAAAAAAAAAATACTGCTGAAAAAAAACTGGAAAACAGGCAGAAACTAGGTATAGATCATCTCACATTGTATATCAAGATAAGGTCAAAATGGAGAAGATTTACACATATAGATTATACTTTAAGCAAATTAGGAAAGCAGAAAAGCATAGAACAATTTACCTGCCAGATCTATGGATAAGGAAAGAATTCATGACCAAACAAAAGATAGCATTATGGGATGTAAAATGAATGATTTTGATTATGTTAATTAAAAAGATTTTGCACAAATTAAACCAATGCAATCAAGATTTGACAGAAAGCAGAAAGGTGAGAAAAATTTTACAGCAAGATTCTCTGATAGACTCTTTTCTCAAATATATAGGGAATTGAGTCAAATTTGTAAAAAAGAGCCATTCCAGGGGAGGTTAGGTGGCACAGTGGATAGAGCACTGGCCTTGGAGTCAGGAGTACCTGAGTTAAAATCCGGCCTCAGACACTTACTAATTACCTAGCTGTGTGGCCTTGGGCAAGCCACTTAACCCCATTGCCTTGCAAAAACTAAAAAAAGAAAAAGAAAAAAAAGCCATTCCCGAACTGTTAAATTGATATGAATAGTCTGGGGGTAAAGAAATCAAAGTTATCTCTAGTCATGTGGAAAAAATGTTCTAAAATGAAAATCAAGGCATCTCTGAGACACCACCTCACACCTCTCAGACTGGCCAATATGACCAGAATGGACAATGATCAATGTTGGAAGGGATGCGAGAAATCTGGGACACCAAAACATTATTGGTGGAATTGTGAACTTATCCAGCCTTTCTGGAGAGCAATTTGGGATTATGCCCAAAGGGCAACAAAAATGTGCCTACCCTTTGACCCAGCAATATCACTACTGGGTCTATACCCTGAAGAGATGATTAAAAAAGGGGGGGTAAAAACATCACTTGTATAAAAATATTTATAGCAGCCCTGTTTGTGGTGGCAAAAAATTGGAAATTAAGTGAATGGCCTTCAATTGGGGAATGGCTTAACAAACTGTGGTGCATGTATGTTGTGGAACACTATTGTTCTATTAGAAACCAGGAAGGATGGGAATTCAAGGAAGCCTGGGAAGATTTGCTGATTCTGAGAGAGATGAGCAGAACCAGAAAAACATTGTATACCCTAACAGCAACATGGGGTGATGATCAACCCTGATGGACTTGCTCATCCCTTCAGTGCAACAACCTGGGACAATTTTGAGCTATCTGCAATGGAGAATACCATCTGTATCCAGAGACAGAATTATGGACTTTGAACAAAGAAGAAAGACTATTACCATCAAATTAGGAAAAAAGCATTATAATATTATATAATTTTACTATCTCATACTTTATTTTGTTTCCTTAAGGACATGATTTCTCTGTCATCACATTCAACTGAGATCAATGTATAACACGGAACCAATGTAAACACTAACAGAATGCCTTCTGTGGGGGGGGAGGGAAGCAAGAATGGGGGAAAAATTGTTAAACTCAAAATAAATAAAATCTTTCTTTAAAAAAGGAAAAAGAAAAAATAGTCTAAATCATTATAATTAGAGAAATGTACATTTAAAAAACTCTGAGGTACCACCTCACACCTACTAGATGGACTAATATGAGAGAAAAGGAAAATAGCAAATGTAGGAGCAGATGTGGGAAATTTGGGACACAAATGTACTATTAGTTGAGTTGTGAAATGATATAATCATTCTCAAAAGCAATTTGGAACTATGTCCAAAGGGCTATATACTTATGCATGCCCTTTAACTCAGGAATACGGCTACTAGATCTTTATTCCAAAGATTGTTTTTAATGAAAAGAACCTATATGTATAAAATATTTATAGCAGCTCTTTTTGTGATGGCAAAGAATTGGAAGTCGAGAGGATGCCCGTCAATTGAGGAATAGTTGAACAAGCTGTAGTATATATTTGTAATCATATATTAATGTGAGCATTAATGAGCAAAATACTTTCAGAAAAATACATAAACTGTTACAGGAAAACATTATATGCAGTAAATATTGTACAATGGTTACCTGTGAATATCTTAGCTACTCTCAGAAAGACAATGATTGGGCGGCTAGGTAGTGTAGTGGATAAAGCACTGGCCTTGGAGTCAGGAGTACCTGGGTTCAAATCCAGTCTCAGACACTTAATAATTACCTAGTTGTGTGGCCTTGGGCAAGCCACTTAACCCCATTTGCCTTACAAAAACCTAAAAAAAAAAAGAAAGATAATGATCCAAAGCAATTCCAAGGAACTCCTGATAAAAAATTTTATCCACCTACAGATTAAGAATCGATGGATTCTGAATGCCTATCAAAGCATATGATTTTTCACTTTATTTTATTTTGTAGTTTTTGGTCTGGGTTTTCTTTCACAATATAACCAATATGGAAATATGTTTTGAATAATTATACACGTTTAACCTATACCAAATTACCTGGCATCTCGGGAAAGAGAGCACTGGCCCTGAAGTCAGGAGGACCTGAGTTCTAATCCAACCTCACACTTCATAATTACCTAGCTGTGAGACCTTGGGCAAGTCACTTAACCCCATTGGCTTGCAAAAAAAGATAAAATGTCAGAAATTGTTTTTATTTGTAATTGTAAAAATAAAATATTATTTAAAAATAACACAATTGGAGAGAATAATAAAATGAAACCAAATCCTGCACAAAAAAAGAAATTTAAAAGTTACTAAAACAAGTTTTGTTGCTTATATTGATGCTTATTTTTTCTTTTTAAAATTAATTATAAATGGTCTGAGTGTTCTATGGATATTTTACAATCATCAGGTTTACCAATAGTTCAGATATTAGTACTCTAGAACCACTTGTAGTAAGCCTTGAAGAAAAGATGAAACTATGTTAAATGTAAAGGAGAAAGGCAGGCATTCTAGGGATGGAGGGAGGAATGAGAAAAAGATGCATAAGAATAAACACTCTCCATTATTTCAGTAAATTTGTTCATTCACTGATGAGGGTTGGATGCTCTGATATAGATTACAATTCATATATACCCCATCCACTGTTATTCTGATCCATGTTTTCCCATCAGTCCTCCATAGTTCATCTGTTCCATGGACTGGAGGTCTTACTCTAGATATCTCAACATTCTGTTCATACCAGCACAGTATGACTGTTCATTTTTCATCCCCTAATATCACCAACTGACTGGCCTTTCTCCTTTTCTAAAAACTTCCTGACTCCCAATCTAGTGCTCATCAGTTTCAAAAGAAGGGACAAAACACGACAGGAGATGTGCTGATTTTTAAACAGAAAGATTTCTCTATACCTTTACAAAGTAGAGCTCATCTCTTCAGTTTGTTGCAGACATTTCAGGTAAATATTGGGTTAAACTGAAATTGAGAGGTCCTACTTTAAGTGCCAAAAACAGATCTATAGTCAGCTGCAAGAATATCTAAAAAGGTTTTTCATAGTTACTTTCCTTAATTTGATAAGATGTCAACTTCCTAGGCTCTAAATTGAATACGACATCCAATGGAAGAATTTTCTTTTCCGAGAATTTAAAATGTATTGAGCTTATCTTGAATGTTTTCAAAGGTCATTTCCCCACCAAGGCTAACTAAAATAATGATATTTGCTGCATTCTGTTCCCTAGGTTCTCCCACAAAGTATGGGGCCCAACGACACATTTACAGAACTGACAGAAAGTGTATGAGTTATTTAACACAACTACCGAAGTTGTTTCAGAAGTAAAAATGTGCTTCCTTTTCAGGATGCAAATTTTGACTACTGATTCTTTAACTTATCTTAAAAGGGCAGTTTTGCAGCAAGAGAAAAGGAAGCGGATGTGGCAACATTATCTTTATATTTAGCAATATAGAAACCTATCAAGTATTTGTTTAAAATTGGAATCGGGAGGGGAGGTGTATTATTATTTTAGAATCTATCCTTGTTATTTGCTCTATGAACTCAATTCAAATTTGTGTATTTAAAAATTAACTTCCTTGCATATATATACACTAAGATGTTACAGCTGCAGACACTTTATGACACATAAGAGGGGAATTTTCCGTTACCTAAATACATTCTCTATGTAAATTTTATACTTCTCCCTAATCTTCTCATTGATTGTAAGCTCTGCAAGTAACTTGGAATGCGACAAGTAAAATGTGTACTTCATTGAAATAACATGTAAATATCTCAGAAATGAGTCCCACATATTCATGAGCTATTTTCAGGGTTGATATTTATGAGACTATTAACAATAACTCATTATTTTAGCATTTCCTCTCCTAAGTTGACAATTAAGCAGAGATTATTTCTATCATTGCCCTGGAGACACTAATAATTTTGGTTTGGAAAACATTTGTATTTAAGCTACATCACGCAACAGGAATCATATTGATTATTTTTTTTAAAAAATTATACTGTGCTTCTGTAACATCTGTGATTAGATCTAGTTCTGTTAAAGAGTCATATAATGAAGAACCATTATTAGTTTTGTTTTTGTCATGATTACTTAATACATTTAAAATGTTGTGCTTTGAAAAGACAAATAAAATACCTGTAAGAATTCTCTTTTCTATAGAGACAACATGCTATAATGAAAAAACAGAGGGATTCAAGCATTGGTTCTGTCACTTATTAGACATGTAATCCCATCCAAGTTGCTTCATCTCTCTGAAATTTTCCTTCATTTTCTTCATCCATAAAACTGGGAAAACAATACTTTAATATTGAAACTTTAGAGTATTACTGTGAAAAAATTCCTTTAATAATAACTCATAGAAATGAGAATATTATCATTATCATCAATGTTATTGATTTTTATTGTTTCCATGTTAAAAATCTAGTCAGACTGGGAAGGAAAAAAGATCCCAGATCACATACATTTTGGGAATTCTATATTCTTCATGAAATCTTGAGCCCATCCCTACTCTCCTCACCCCTTATTACACATGAGACTAATTGGAAAGGTTAGACTTAATCGTATGTATCAGACAGAGATATCTCAGTGTACAGACCCAGTGAGAATCTTCCCCATTTCCCTAGCATTAGTAATTAATTAAAAGCTCTGCACCCATACTATTACTACAATTGTCAAGGAAGGAGTTGGTGGCATAGTACTTGGAATGCTGGACCTGGAGTCAGAAAGACATAGGTTCAAATCAGCTTCAGATTGGTACTCATACCTCTTCAGTACTCCAATTGCCTTTGTCCCTTTGATAGGAGGGATAGAAGATGGAGAAAAAGAAACAAAACTCCTCCCAATGCCTCCCTTTAAAGAGAGCCCTGAGGCTCAGTCAACTCTTCATCTTTCACCAGATGAAATTTTTGGTTCTATCTCCACTATCACTATGCTCCCCCCAGAATAAACTCATCACCAGGAAATGCATCACCATAGAGATTGCTTCCCCGTAATCTCCTATCCCTCTAACTGGGGGACTGGAGGGTGAGCAAAAACTGTTTCCCAAGTCTTCCTTTAAAGAAGGCCCAGAAATTCAGCCAAAACTTCCTTTCCTATCAGCTGCCCTGGGAATTTTCAACTCTACTGTCATCCTGGGGGGAAAGAGAGATGATGGGGAATCTTTCTTACTCCCCACTTTCTTTTCAGTTTCTTTTCATGTACTGCCTTGCTCCTCAAGGGCAGGAAAAATCTTTATCTTACTTGAATCCCCAACCCTTCACACAGTGCCTGAAAAATGGTAGGCTCCCAATAAGTATTTATTATATTATATTGTTTTCAAAGTCAGCCTAAGATTTTATTAACTGTATAACCCTGAGCAAGTCATTTACTTTCTCTTTTCCTCAGTATCCTCATCTGTAAAATGGCACCTACCTCTCAGGTTTGTTGTGAGGATATAATGAGATAATATTTGTAAAAGCACTTAACCCAGGGACAAGAACACAGTAGGCACTACATACATGTTTATTCTTTCCTCAAGAAGTCATTAATGCCAGTACTTTTCCTCTGAAATTATCTTCCATCTATCTTGTGTATTTTACATATATGTAGTTTTTTGCACGCTCACTCCCTCATCATCTCTTTGAAAGCAAGGACTGTTTTTACCCTTTTCTGTATCCACAGAGCTTAGCACAAAACTAAACACAGAGTGATATATATGTCCTTTGTTCTTGAAGAAATTCATGACATCAGGGAGGTGATGACATGACAAGCATGTGAATTGAATTTGAGTGGGGGAGGGGAGACTGTGTTAAGTCACCAGTCTCACTTTATCCTCCATAGTCATCTAGGTCCAGTGGCCAGATATGAATCAGGACAATTAAAGATATCCTTGCATGCAAGGTAATCAGTATGAAGTGACTTGTCTAAGGTCATATAGCTAGTAAGAGTCAAGTGTCTGATAATAATGTTTATTCTTCATTCTCAAGGAGGACCATGACATCAGGGAGGTGATGACATGACAAGCACATGAATTGGATTTGAGTGAGGAAGGGCTGTGCTGTCACCAACCTCACTTTCTCCTCCAGAACCATCTGGATTCAGAAGTCAGATATGAATCAGGATGACTGGAGATGACCCTGGATATGAGGCAATCGGGGATAAGTGACTTGCCAAGGTCACACAGTGAGTGAGTATCAAGCATCTGAGGTAGGATTTGAATTCCCATTCTCCTGTTCTCCTGACTCCAAGGCCAGTACTCTAGCCACTACACCATCCAGCAGCCCTGAGGCCGGATTTGAACACAGGTCCTCCTGCCTACAGGGCTGGTGCTCTATCAGCTGCATCACTAAACTGTCCAAACATAGTAGGCACTTAATAAATGCTTGTTGACTGACTGAGCAATTGATTGCCTTGCTTGAAACTGGCTGTTTCAGATTAGTTAATTTGAAATGATAGCCAATAATTTGCTTTTGTTCTTCAAAAGTTCTTAGCCAACCCACTTAAAAATGACACTAATAATTCATTTCCCCCATCCACACACATATGCTCCCCACCCCTATCTTTAAACAATGGCACACATTTGTAAGAGCAATGACAGAAGCCAGGATTGAACATGGAACTTGAGCACGGTTCGCACTGTCAGCTGTTCAGTTAAAAAAAAAACTGAACTTGTATTGTCATCAAAATCCAGCAAAGAATAAATGACTTTTCAATGCAGAAAAAAAAAGGAATTTTAATGCTTTCAGAAAGCAGAATCTCCTGGCCGAACTTCTCATTTGGAGACCCTATTTCCTGTACTACAGTAAATCATTATGTGAGATCTTATAGTTCTTCTCAGGGCCAAGTGTTTCTGTAATTCCAGAATGATGACAAGATCATGCATTAGCTATCTAGGCAACTGCAAAAGAACAAGATTTAAGCATTTTCCCCAACAAACAAAAGCTTATAGAAGAAGCAGCCTGGCATCATTTGCAAAGCAATGAATTTGGAGGCAGGGGTCCTAGATTGATTGGCCCTTCAGTTTCAATCTTTTTAGATATGTGACTCCATAGACCAACCACTTAATTGCTCTTCTGCCCTCAGTTTCCTTATCTATTATTTCCTTATCTATTATCTATTATATCTAGTATTTGGAAGATCAAAATACCCACAATACTAACACTTCCAAATACTAATACTAATACTTCCAAAACTAATTGTTAGGAGACAGGTGATAGCTGATTGATGGAGAACGGGGCTTGGAGGCAGGATGAATCACTTCAAACGCTTACTAGTTGTGTGAACCTAGAAAAGTCCCTACTTTCCTCAACTATAAAATGAGAATAATAATAGCACCTGATTTGCAGGGTTATTATAAAGATCAAGTTACATAATATTTGTTGAAAGTGCTATCTAAATTTGTCCCTTTTGCTTATTTCTCTTTGTTATGAAAAATGCTTTATACTCTTCAGAGTACTATATAAGACATGAACTTTTGCTCTTTACAATGGAGATGTAATGGATAGAGGGCGAGTATTAGAGTCAGGAAGATCTGGGTTCAAATCCTGCCTCTGACATAGGCTAGTCATTTGGCTTTGAACAATTTCTCATAACCTCAGAGAATGTTTTAAGATCTTAAGTTCCAATAGAAAATATTATACATAGGAAGAGAAACCTTGAGTGATGATTAGGTATGACAGACTTAGCTCTGCTCAGCAATACAATGATGCAAGACAGTTCCAAAATGCTCATGAGAGAATATGCTATAATAATGTTTTTTGGGTTTGTTTGTTTGTTTTTGTCCTTCACTTTTGAAGAAGACCATGACATACAGAGGTGATACCATGATAAGCTCATGAATTGGGCTTGAGTGAGAGGGGCTGCGCTAAGTCACCAGCCTCACTTTCTCCTCCAGAGCCATCTGGGTCCAGTGGCCAGATATGAATCAGGACAATGGGAATTGGTCCTGGATGCAAGGCAATCAGGATTAAGTGACTTGCCCAAGGTCATACAGCTAGTAAGAGTCAAGTGTCCGAGTCCAGATTCAGACTCCCATCCTCCTGACCCCAAGGCCATTGCTCTGCCCACTGTACCACCCAACTGCCCTGAATATGTTTCCACATTCAGAGAAAGCATAGAGTCTGAATGCAGACTTTTCACTTTTTTTGATGGGTTTTTATATTTGCTTCTCATGATTTTCTCCTTCTGTTCTGATTCTTCTTTCACAACATAACTAATGTAGAAATAGCTTTACCATGATTGCACATGTATAAAGATATCAGATTGCTGTCTTGAGGAAGTAGAAGGAAAAGGAGAAGAAGGGATGGAGAAAAAAATTGAAATTCAAAATCTTATAAAAGCTGAACGTTGATGTGTGGTGATCAAATATGATGGACTTGTTCTTCTCAATAGTACAATGATCACAAATAATGCTAATGCACTTGTGATGAAATATGACATCCACATCCAGCAAAGGAACTAGGGAATCTGAATGCAGATCACAGTATACTATTTGCTTTATGTCTCATGATTTTCCCCTCTCAGTATCATTGTTGTTCTCCATGCTCTGGCGCCAACTTCATCCAGAGCATGGAGAACAACAGTTAGAAAATTCACATATGTATCCCAGTCTATATCCTTTTTCTAATTGTTGTTCAGCCATTTCACTCATGTCTAACTCTTCATGATGCCATTTGGGGTTTTCTTGGTACAAATACTAGAGTGATTTGCCATTTCTTTCACCTCATTTTGTAGATGAGGAAACTGAGGCAAACAGGGTTAAATGACTTTCCCAGGGTCACACAGTCAATAAGTAAAGCTAATTTGAACTCAGATCTTCTTGATTCCAAGTTTGGTGTTCTTTCCATTGTTCAGCTAGCTGTCCCACTCTATATCCTTATCTCCCACCCCACCCCCAAACCCTATTCAATTAAATTAAATTATTTACCTTTTCTTAAATATACTTTCCTCCCTCTTTGACTTAGACTTTACCTCCCTTTGGATTAAAATTCCTTTCCTCCCCATTTCTGCCTTTTGACATCCTACCTGTTCTTCAGTTCTCAGCTAAAATTCTACCCCCCCTTCATGAAGCCTTCCTTATGTTCTCTCCCAGCGAGAATTCATGTCCCTCCTCTTATGCTCTCTGACCATCATTTTTGCGCCTCTACTTTTTGGGGGTGTCTTATAGTTATTTATGTAAATGTCTTAACCCTACTCTTAGATTGTGTACTCTATGAGATTTTTATTCCTCTTAAAAATTATATAACATTTATATACCCCCTAGGTATTTTACATACCTAGTCTCATTTGAACCTCAGCAATTCCATAAGATGGAGACCACTGGTACTATTATCCCCATTTTATAGATGGGGCTACCAAGTCTTAGAGACCTTCTGACCTCAGAGATCCAGCTCATATCAGAAGAAGGATTAAAAACCATCTTTCCTCTGACTCAAAGCTCAGCATTCTTTCCAAGGCACTATATTATCCCCTCTATCTCAGTGCCTAATTTGATACCTTCCACATAGTGTGTGATGAATAAATGTTGATTGAATTGAATAATTATAAAACATAATTGAATTGTTTATAGAGTAGTTCCTTTAATGAAAAAAAAGTTATTTCTCATTAAATCAGAGAAATCAAGGAGCTAAAACGTTAGGCACCTAGAAGGCTCAGGAAAACATGTCCATTGAAGAGGATGGTGAACTCAGATACTTCAACCTCCACTTATACCATCCTTCTAAAGATTACTGTGTAAACACTCAGGGAAACCTTGTTTAGAATCCTACTTCGAATGCTTACTAGCCATAGTAATACTTACTATAAAATACTTAGGTGTGTGTGTGTGTGTGTGTGTGTGTGTGTGTGTGTGTGTGGGCAAATCACATAATTTTTTTCTCTCAGACTCAATTTCTTTATCTGCAAAATGGAAATAACGATAGTGCCTAGTTCACATAGGGTTATTCGGAGAATCAATTAAGATAATATATGCAAAGTGCTTTGTTAATCTAACCACGAAATCTAATCATAAAAATGTTAACTATAATTTTTATTATTTCTCCTCTGTTAACTTCTCTAACCTTCACAAGACTTGATTGTGAACCTAGATCAAACCAATGAAAGAGTAAACACAAGTAATGAAGGAGAGAAGCCCATGTGAGAGTGGAAAAGGGAGCCAAGCTGGTGCCCTAGGAAACCCGGCAGCCCTGCATCTCATGGCCAAGGTAGGAGTGGGAGCAGATGGTCAGAGCCAGGAAGTGAGAGCCATTCAAGCATATTTAGAGAGAAATGAGGGCTAAATTGCTTTTTATCCTCCAGTCCCAGCCAACTCATCACTGCAAGTAGCTGTCTTTGTCTAGATGGATTCCACCTAGCCTAATCTCGTGAAGCTGTCATTATTTAGAGGGATTAGTTTTGTTATAGAGGAAATATTGCTTTTAATGTTCTTTTCAAAATGTATGGGGAAAATCTGGCCTCAGACACTTAATAATTACTTAGCTGTGTGACCTTGGGCAAGTCACTTAACCCCCATTGCCTTGCCAAAAAAACTCAAAACACAAAAAAATGGGGTACATATAAATGAAGATGTTCATGAGTAAATATGGCCATGTTCCTCTCTAAATACCCAGCTTGTTTCAGAAGAATAGGAAGAATAGATTCAATAATGCTTAGATTCCCTTTAGGGTGAAGGGTGATTTTTTTAGTGAAGTAACATCATGCACCATGTTTTTCCAACTTCACTGACCTCATAACAACACTGTTATACACACACACACACACAAACACACATATGCGCGCACATGTGCGTGTGTGTGTGTGTGTGTGTGTGTGTGTGTAAACTCATGAGTCTATGTCATGGAAAGACAACATAGAGTGGCAAATACAAACAGAGACCTGGGTTCAAGCTCTGTCTCTGACATATTGATTTTTTGTGATTTGGGACAAGTCTTTTATATTCTCAGAGCCCTCAGTAATCTAAGTTACAGAAGACTGGTCATATGAAAATGTGGAGTGCTCACACTACCAAAATCACAGGTTAGCAATAAAATACAGAAAATGGGGAATCATCAACACTTGTATTATTGCTGTCCAGTCATTTTCAGTCATGTCCAATTCTTTGAGATCCCATTGGGATTTTCTTGGCAAAAATACTGGAATGGTTTGTCATTTCCTTCTTCAGTTTATTTTATTCATGAAGAAATTGAGGCAAACAGGGCTAAATGACTTGTCCAGCTAGTTAGTATCTATGGCTTGATTTGAACTCAGAACTCTTCTTCCTGACTCCAGGCTTGGTACTGTGTGCACAAGGTACCATCTACTGCCTAGTTATGCTCTTAAGTTGGTATTAATGTTAAGCAAATTTATCAACATCAGGTCTTTCTACCCCTTCCTTTGTTGTCAAATGATGCCTTTTTCCTGCTTACCATATCATCAGGCTCAGAAAACAATCATCTGCCCATATCAGGAAAAAAATGAAGTTTCCCCTACTAATACAATAAGTTCCCAGGAAAAGCAAACAAATAGAATCTCTCTGTTTCTCTGTCAGCTCCCTGATTGATCCTGGGCAAGTGGATTTTCATGGTTATAGAATATAATTGCTATTAATGAACAGTTGCGAATGTTGCTTCATAAAGGGTTTAATTTGTCACTTGACAAATATCAATCCTATTACAGAAAGATTTTTCAGTAGCAGATCTTGTCTCTAGATTTTTATTAATCTTCCTTAAGGACAATTTTACATGCCAAAGAAGGAGTTTGTCATCATGATCAGAGAGTTAATGTCAACTAAAGTCCAGCCTCTGACATGTAAAGGCTGTATGGCCCTGAGCAAGTCACTTCCCAGTTTGCTAATTAATTCTAAGACAATAAGTTGCACATGTTTGTTGATTAATAAAGTTCTTCAACTGAGATTTCCATATCCACCAATGAAATCATGAGTCAAGTCCCTTCAGCTGTTTTATGTATATATATATATATATATGCATATATATATACATATATGTATACCAATATACCAATATACCAAGACTCTTATTTGAGATAATTTCATCATAACTCATATTAGAATTTTATTAAGCAGAAACTGTGGTTAAAAACTCGTGCGTATTAGAGTATAAGACCTCAGAAATGAAAATGACTACTTCCTTATTTTAATGAAAGAAGTCTGATAAGTTCATAAAGGTAAATTAGAAAAAAAATATGTTATTGTGGCACTTTTCTCAAGAAGTGCTTAATATAAGAAGTTTATCATTTTAATAGTTAAAATATAAAAATTAAAACAAAAACTGAAATGGTATTCTTGATTTATTCTCCAATAAAACTGTAATTTGTACACTAAATTTCTGTGTTGTTCTCCCATGAATTCCTAATGTTTCCCCTTATTAAAGCCTTTTAAATATTTCTACTCAATCTTCATTAAATCTTGATATATTGGCAGACTTTTATATATGCTTGCTAACAATTTTAAAAATATTTATTCTGCCTCTGTTATGAGCAAGATAAGGTAATATTGCAAAAGCAGAATCAGCAAGATCTGACAGTTTATTAGAGAGACAGGAAGACAGACAGAGACAGAAAGATAGAAACAGAGTGAGTAGAACTCAAGAGAGCAGAAATATCAGTACAAACTTTTGTAGAAAGACATGTATATTTTAGATCGTCTCGGTGGGTGAGATATTACAAATGAACAAAAGAAGAGAGATGATCAGTAGTGAAGAGTTCTGGAAGAGGTGAAGTGGGATGAAATCAAGAGCAAGGTTTATCCCTGGGAATGAAAAGGGAAACTTTCAGCCAAGATAGCTGCCTAATTGGGAGGTAAAGCACCCAGCTCTCAAATACCTACTCCAACCAAAACAGGAGCATATACCAGACTAAAAAATTATCAAGAAAACCAATGAGAAATGAAAGCTTCATATTAAATTTCAGAATAGGCAATAGGAAATCTCAATTGAAGAACTTTCTCAAACAACAAAGTTGTATAATTTATTATCTCAGATTTAACTTAGTACGCTGGAAAATGACTTGCCCAGGCATACAGCCTTTATGTGTCAGAGGCTAAACTTTAGCTGACATTAGCTCTCTGTCCATGATGCCAAACTCCTTCTTTGGCACATGTAAAATTGTCCTCCAAGGGGCATCTAGGTGACACAGTGAATAGAGCACTGACCCTGGAGTCAGGAGTACCTGAGTTCGAATCTAGCCTCAGACACTTAATAATTACCTATCTGTGTGGCCTTGGGCAAGCCACTTAACCCCATTGCCTTGCAAAAAAAAAACAAAAAACTAAAATTGTCCTCCAAGAAGGTTAATAAAATCTAAAGATAAGATCTGCTACTTAAAATCTTTCTATAACAAAATTTAAATTTCTCAAGTGACAAATTAATAACCTTTCAGAAAAGCAATGGGTAAGGGGGTTTAGCAGCAAGGTCAGTAGTAGTACAATAGACTAGAGATCTATATAACTGTCAAGGCTATCTGACCAGAGGTAGTAGTAATTTTGGAGATCTTTCCCCCAAATGTTCTGCGTTGGTAACAAACCTCAGAGTGGTCAGAAATTCATAGTTTGAGTATAAACAGTTCTCTGCTTTCTTTATCACTGCCATGGCTGGTGGCTTCCCATATCCCTGAAATTCTTTGGTGGAATAGAGCACTTTTAAGCATTTCTAATTTAAAGAACAGGGCCAAGTAGGAACTTTGAAATGCAAACACAAGAATTAAGAAAAACTAGAAAAGACAATGTATTTGAATAATTTCAAAGGATTATATAATAGTATGCCTTCTGATAAGAAGACCAAAAGAAGGGCTCTATCAGAACCCACAAGTCTTCAAAGGGTTTGGAAAAAGTTAAATGAGAAAAACAGAGAAACTGGGAATAGACCAGTTCTGCACAGATTTTAAGAGAAGAAAGAAAATGGAGGATAAAAAGAATATTCTAGTAGAGATAGTGAGATAGAACTTGATACTTCTCATAATTGGGATGAAGCATGTGACCTCTCTCCTGACAGGGAGGTGGTTGATATAAGATATATAAGGGGACATACATATTTGAATGTGTCTGCTTTGTAGAATCATTTTGTGCCTTAGCAAAACTAAGGATGATTTTTCCCCCCTTGAATTTTAGATGGAAGGTTTTTGTATATGGGAGAGAAAGGTTAGCAATGATGATCCCAATAAAAAAGAGGGTCATTGAAGCATTTTTCTAAAAGAGAATAAGAGAAAGGTCAGAAGGAAACACAGATAAGCAGAATAATTTTTACAGTAATGACATACTTTTAAAAAAAAATGTGGTATGAGGGGTGGCTAGGTGGCGCAGTGGATAGAGCACCAGCCCTGGAGTCAGGAGTACCTAAGTTCAAATCCAGCCTCAGACACTTAATAATTACCTAGCTGTGTGGCCTTGGGCAAGCCACTTAACCCCATTGCCTTGCAAAAAAAAAAAACAACCTAAAAATAAAATGTGATATAAATAGGAAATTTATGGTTTCATGTATAGTCTTTATAGTCTGCTATGGAAATAGAAATGCTTGTTCTTTTGTATAAAGTTAAGTAAAATTAAATATGAAAGGAGAAGGGACATGAGGGAGAAGAAAAGAAGTAATGAAGATACTGACAGATTTTGAAATGGAGAGGAGAAAACTGAAGGAACTTCTATTAAATGGTCATTTTTAAAAATTAAAGTAGGAGATTATTCTATACTTTTTTGCAGAGATGGAGCACAAGGAGTATAGAACACCACATTAAATATTGGACTGTGTTGACGTTCTGGTTAGTTTTATTGAATTGATTTTTTTTCTCTTTTTATTCTTTGTTATAAGGAAGAACTATTTCTTTATGGGGGTGGGGATGTGTATACTAGAGAATATATATGATGTAAAAGCAAAGCATGTCAATATTTAAAAAACAAAAATAATTTAAATATAAAATAGTGAATGAAAACATGGCAATAGCTGCTTCAAGGACTATATTGATGATTACTGAAAATGATTAATATGATGCTAGTAAAAGTGATAATTTTCAGTTACAATACTGATACTCAAAATGAGTTATAAATTATTTTTTGTTTGTTCTTTTTTTGCAAGGTAATGGGGTTAAATGATTTGTCCAAGGTCACACAGCTAGGTAATTATTAAGTTTCTGAGGTCACATTTGAACTCAGATCCTCCTGTCTGCAAGGATGGTGCTCTATCCACTGCCCTATCTAGCTACCCCAAGTTATAAATCATTACAAAATTCAGTTTTCCTTTATTTTTTGATGCTATAACATAAAAGTATAACAACAACAACAAAAAGAAAAGCTAACTTAACAAAGTACATATTAAAAAGTCACCCAAACGTTACCAAAATCTTCCTGTAATGTTCTGCAGCAGGATAAGCTATGTTGATCCGCTATGGATGCTTCTTCTCTTGCAAGCACCAAGGTCAGCCACTTAAATACTACAAGCACAGAAGCAGGAGAAAGATCCCACCAGCTTGCCTGTCATTTGACATAATTGAGACAAAGGAAATATGTTTGAGGCATAATTCAGGCTCAAAGGTCTACTTTATTATGCAATTTTTAAACTTTTATATGTATTTATCTTGAAATTTATTGCATTTTTCTCTAATATTAAAAATGTCTTCATCCTATTATACAGTATTGGTATAAAAGTTTTTTAACTCTAGAATTCCTGTCCATACCTAATTTAGAAATTTTTTTAAACTAGAAATTATGGTGAAAAATGCAGAATTTTCCATAAATGAACTTGGCATCGAGAGAGAGAGAGAGAGAGAGAGAGAGAGAGAGAGAGAGAGAGAGAGAGAGACATATACACTTGTGAAAAAAACTATTTTATGGAGAACTCCCACAGGGCAAGTGCTCACAAGGGGATCAGAAGAAGCAATAATGAGACAACCTGAATATCTCATTGAAGAACTTTAGGACTGACTGCACAGGGCAGGAGACACTGGCACAGGACCACCCAGCATGATGTGCCCTCATCAGTGAAGGTGCTGTGTTCTATGAGGAAGGCAGAATTAAAGCAGTTCAAAGGGAATGTGACATAGATAAGTTTAGATCCCTACCCCAGGTGTTTACGTGAACTATTTGTGCCCAACCTGTGGCAGAGCGTTCCGAGCTCATTTTGGTCTGATCAACCACAGTTGGACACACTGTCATTTCTCTCAAACATGGTGATGTCATTTTGGTCTTCTTTGATAATGAAGGACAAGAACCAACCAATTTATATTTATATACTTGCTATTATTGTATAGTTTTTTCAATTTTTCCTTTTTGAAGTATTGAGGTTTTTCAAATGATTTAATCAACAAATACAGACTGAATAACTTTCATGTTTCAAGCACTGTGGTAAGGTTTGGAGGCAATAGGGAAACAGTCCCTGCACTCAAGGACCTTACATTTTTATTAGGAAAGACAATAGGTATACCTATAACCGTGTGTTCATATGGACAATTAAATATGGACAAATTTGGACACATTTCTCATTGAGTTAATAAGTACTTTTTCAGACTTTGGAACTCTAGGAAAGAGACAGCATGATATAGTGGATAGAGTCCTGGATTTTTAATCAGGAAGACTGAGAGAAAAGAAAACAAGCTCACAATGTCTCTGAGACTCAGTTTCCTCATCTGTAAAATGAGGAGAGTGGGGCTAGATGGCCTTTAAGGTCATCTAGTTTGGACCTTATAGATCTAAATCTATGATGTTACTCATTCAGAGAGTTGGCTACAAGGGAGAATTGAGGGGGTAAAAATAACATTTGTTTGATTAAAATTAATAATATGTCTTTCATCTCCGAGGTACCACCTCATACCTCTCGGATTGGTCAATATGACCAGAAAGGATAATGATCAATTCTGGAAGGAATGTGGGAAATCTGAGATACTAACACATTGTTGGCAACCTTTCAAAAAAGCAATTTGGAATTATGCCCAAATCATCATCATCATTATTATTATCCAAGTTATTGATTAAATAAATGCAAATTCAAACAATTCTGAGGCATCACCTCACACCCATCAGATTGGCTAAGATTAGAAAAAGGGAAAATGATCAATGTTGGAGAGGTTGTGGGAGGATTGGGCCATTGATGCATTGCTGGTGGAGTTGTGAAAGAATCCAACCAGTATGGAACTATGCCCAAAGAGTAATACTGTAAAACTTAAAACTTTGCAAAAGAAAATGATTCGTAGAAACTACCATTGTTTTTAATTGGAAAACAAATAAAATATTCATATAGTAAAATAAAATATCTCACTTTCCCATTAATAATTGCTAAGTATTCACAGTGACCACATAACTATAGTAAGCATTTAATTTTTATTATATTTCTCCTTAACCCAAACAGATATGTAACATTCTACCACAAAAAAACTAGGCAAAGAGTTTACCATTTTTCTGAAAACAGTCATGTGCTTCAACTCTTTTGAATGATAGTGCAACAATTTATGAGTTTAAATCTGATGAAAATTAACCTACCAGATGATTGACCCAAGAAAACCCGTGTTTTGTAGCTCTAGAGAAAAATTGCAGTGCACCACTTAAAATATTCTTCTCTGGGGTGATTTCTTGCTTGGTCAGTCATTTTGGGCATACTTCCTCAAGGCAAAGTTCAAATCACAGTGCCTTGACTGTATTTGTGCTCTCTTTTTATGACATTGGATTTTTGGCAAGAAGTCATCATTTGACTGAATGTGCTTTGTTGGTGTTACCAACTATTTCTTAATTTCCAAACCTAGGGTCCTTTTCTCAATCCTGTCTTGGTCTCTTTACAAAATTTGTCCCTATTGATTACTTTCTTCTCTTGGATATTTCCTTCTCTCTGGATTTTTATGACTTTGTGCTCTTCTCTTTCTGTTTTCCTAACTTTTCATCCTTGTTGAAGTCACTAACCATGGGTCACTCCCAAGGCTTGGTCCTGAGCTATTGTTTACTTCTGTCCCAGGGATTCTTAACTCCTTTGAGTCCTTTCCCAGAATAAAGTCTTTAAAAGAAGAAACTACTTAGAATTGCAAAAGGAATAAATTATATTGAAATAAATTCATCAAAATATTTTTTTAAACTTCATAGAACCCATGTAAAGAATCTTTGCTCACTTGGGAATCTCATCAGCTCCCACGGGTGCAATGATAACATTTATCCTTAGTTTTTGAAGAAGATCATGACATTAGGAAGGTGATGCCATGACAAGCAAGCTAATTGGATTGGAGTGAGGGGATGCTGTGCTAAGTCACCAAATTCATTTTCTCCTCCAGATATGAAATGAGATGACTGGAGATGCCCTGGATTGGGGGGAGGCAATAAGAGTTAAGTGACTTCTTCAATATCACCCATATAGTAAGTCTCAAGTGTCTGAGGCCAAATTTGAGCTCAGCTCCTCCTGCTTTCAGGGCTGGTGTTCTATTTACTATTCTACCTAGCACCCCAATGATATAATAATGCTATTTGGGCAGATGATTCCCAGAGATGCATATCTAGCTCATCTCTCTCCAGAAATATAGTTCCAGATCACCAAATGCCTTTGGACATCTCAAAATGAACTATATGCATACAAAAACAGAACTCTATCTCTATTCCCACACACAACCCACCCCATCCCTCCCCCACCAAAAAACCCTTCTCTTTTCCTTTTCCTCTTTCTAATTACTGTCAAGGGTATTAGCATCTTCCTAATAACTAAGTCTCTAAATGTCAACTCTTCATTGATGTCCACTCTTCATATTGAACTTGTTTTCAAGTCCTGTTATTTCTACCTTCATATTATTTCCCATACTCAGCCCCTTCTCTTGATGCACATAGCAGCCATCCTGATGCAGACCCTCATCACCTCTCTCAAGGGACTATTGTAAGAGCCTATGGTTAGTTTCCCTGCTTCAAACCTCTCCATACCCCAAGATTTCTTCCATTCAATTATTTAACTTCCATAGTGACTTTGCTAAACTGTGTGTTCATGTCAATCTCCACCCACCCTCCAATTCAAGTCAAATTCAGTAGTTCTTGTAGTTCATCCTTCTTTCTGTAAGACCTGTTACATCAGGAGCATAAGGTCTTGATTTGTATGTGGGTTGAATTTGAGGGAGGCATTGCTGCAAAGTCATCAACCTAGCTTTCTCCTCAAGTGTTCACCTTCAGGAGTGAAGCCTGGAAAGGAGTGAAGATTTTCCTCACCTGGGTGTTTGCTTCAATCAAATGAAAAGGTTGAAGGGACAGGGGCACTTCTAATGTAGAAGTCCAAGGTAGAGTGGGCTTTTAGGTTTCTGTAAGTTCATAAAGAGCCCAGACACCTTGGGCTCTCCAGTGCCTAGCAAACTGGTATATAATGGGCACTTAATATTTGTTTATTGACTGGTAGAAAAAGTCCATGAAGAATCAGGAATACAGCTTGGAGAAGAACGAAGGAAATAATATTTAATTAATTCAAGTGGCTCCTTATTACCTCCAAGCTGAAATATAAGCTCCTCTGTTTGGCATTTAAAAATTTTCAAAATGCTACTCCCCTGATCTAGGAAGTTCAGTGGTTGCTATTACCTCCAGGACAAATATAAAATCCTCTGACTTTTAAAGCCCTCTACAACTTGGTCCCTTTCTATCTTTCTAGTTTTCTTAAATCTTCAATTCCTCCCAGTACTCTATCTGCCTATCAGTTTCTCATCCAGGACATCTCATTTCCCAACTCCACACATGCCTGTAATTCTTTGCTCTCCCATTGCCTCTTGCCTTCTCTACCTCCCTTCAATACTCCAATAAAGTCTTACCTTCTGCAAAAGGTTTCTGCTGGTTCCCAGCCTATAGGGCCTTCTCTTGAAGATTATTTAGCTGCATAGATTTTATTTCTACTTGGTTGTTTGCATGTTGTCTCCCTCCATTAGATCCTGAACCTTTTGGAAAGAAGGAGCTGTTTTTGTCTATCTTTCTATTCCAGCACTAAGCACAGTGCCTGCTGAGGACCTCAAAACTTGGTTCATGCTTAGTTTTTCATTCTTCCTACTCTTTCCTCCACTACATAAACTGAGCCAGTCAGTTCCACTGACTTACTTGCTGCTCATCTACAACAATCCTTCATCTGGTGTCTCTGTTTTTTTGCTTAACTATCCCCCATGTCTGGAATGATCAGCTCCTCCAGTTCCTTCACTTCCTTTAGGACTCAGCTGGCACTCCATCTTTAGCAGGAGAACTTTCCTGGTTCCTGAAGCTACTAGCACTTTCCAAGACCACCTTCTACCTACTTTGTAGCTATCTTGTATGTTCCTAGTTATTAACATGTTCTAACTCCCATCAGAGTGTAAGCTCCTTGAGGTCAAGGACTGTTTTATCCCCAGTACTAGCACTCCCTAAATGCTTTGTGATTGATGGGCTGATAAGGGGATTTTTGCATGGAAAGTCCCATAGCATGAGCAGACATGGATAAGTTTTAATCTGACAGGAACAGCCACATCAAAAAGAATCACTCTCCTGAAGTGATTGATGTGTGAGCCAGGGCTCCATGACTCCTTTGCATGAGTCCTTGTTGGTGGAGAAGGATAACTCGATGCTCTATGACTGTGTAAAGGGGAAAAGCAGGAAAGAGCCTGGGAAAGGAGAGGTCATAGACCTTTGACTTTAAAGGAAGACAATTCCAGGCTCTATTCAGGGTGTGGGTCCCTAGAGGAAAAGATTCTAGGAAGAAGCCAACATGGAGAGGAGCTGGGGCAGAGATACACACCTGTCCAATGGAAAAGATAGCATGGGACAAAAAGTTTTAAATAGTATGAAGGAGAAGGCAATATAAATTAGAGGTGGTTATAGGTGTCAGAAGTTGAAGAAATCAGCAAAGGAAACACCAAAAGTAATAATTCTCCTAAGTTGACGAGAAAAGCTGCATGGAAGAGGGTAAAAGGGGAAGGAGGAAGAGACAAGAGGAGATTCTTTTTGAACCTGAAAATGAGGAACCAATCATTGCGTAAGGCTATTATACATGTAAATGCATTTTTGCTAGGAGTAATTCCATCAAATTCTCATCATCATCATCATCATCATCATCATCATCATTTGCACCAAACTCTATTTTAAAAAGCACTTCCCTGAACTGGGATACTAATGCACTGTTGGTGAAACTGGGAACCCATCCAATCATTCTGGAGAGTAATTTAGAACAATGCCCAAAGGGCAATCAAACTGTGCATACCCTTTGATCCAGCAATACCACTACTAGGTCTATAAGAGATCATAAAAGAGGGAAAGAGATCATAAAACAGGAAAAAAACACATATGTACAAAAAATATTTATAGCAGCTCTTTTTGTAATGGCAGAGAATTGGAAATTGAAGAAATTCCCATCAATTGGGGAATGAAGGCTATAGAGTACTATTGTTCTGTAAGGAATCACGAGTGGCCGTCCTTGAGAAAAACCTGGAAAGATTTCCATAAACTGTTGCTGAGTGAAGTGAGCAGAATCAGAAGAATATTGTACATATTAATGGCAACATTGTGAGATGGGTAAACTATGATGGATCCTCTCAACAGTTCAGTTCAGATCAAAGATAACCCTGAGAAACCTGTTATGGAAAATGATATCCACATCCAGAGAAACCAAACCAAACCAAACCAAAAAACACCATGGAGTCTGAATGCAGAGCAAAGCATACTATGGTCACTTTTTAAAAATTGATTTTGTTTTTTCTTTCTCTCTCATGGTTTTCCCCACTTAGTTCTAATTCTTCATTCACAACATGACTAATATGAAAATATGTTAAACAATTGTACACGTACAACTTTTACTAGATTTTTCACTGCTATGGGAAAGGAGAAGAGAAGGGAGGGTGGTAGAAAAATGTGGAACTCATAAACTTGGATGTTTGTCGATGAATGTTGAAAACTATCTTTGCATGTAATTGGGAAAAATATTTTAAAAAGCACTTCCCCAAAAACAACCATGTGAGAAAGGTAGTGAAAGTCTTAAACTCCCTAATTACCAGATGTTAAAATTGAAACTCATGGGTTGCATGATTTGCCAATGGTCACACCAAGTCAATTGAATTATAAAGGTTACTTCACAAAAGAGGACAAGGATATCCTCCTTCTAGGCTATAGTTAATAAACAACATGTAAACCAAGATTACTTCAGTTTTTATGTATGACAAACCCTTTTGGAAGGCTGAGAAATCCTACAGACTACTTCTCAGTAAAATGTTCCTAAACGCATAAAACATAAATGTTTACAAAGGAAACCAATTATATTGAAATAGTTGTTCAAAAAAATTTTTTTAAAGCAGGTTCACTAGGTGAACACTGGCCCTGAAGTCAGAAGGACCCATTCAAATCTGGTTTCAGACACTTATTAACTGTATGCCCCTAGGCAAGTCACTTAACTTCAATTATCTTACACACATACACACACACACACACACACACACACACACACACACACACACACAAAAGACAACAACACTTATGGGGGGGAAAAATCAAGAACCAAAGGTCACAGATAACAGGTTATGAATTCCTTAGGAACCTCAAATGAAAAAAAAGATCATCTGATTTGGTAGAGAAATTAGCTAGTTAATTCCATGTGATATAATATGTGTGTGTGTAAAAATACATGTTAAAATGTAGATGTCCTCAAATATTCTCGACACATATTCACTTGACAGTTAGTAAATGGTTAGTTTGGGGGTGAAGAGGTCAATTTTAAAGGTAACATAAGTCCATGCAAATATCTTCCAATATAAAAGGAAAAAGAATTGAGAGGCAAGCCACACAAGGAAAGGGTATCAATAACATACGAACACAATAAAAGCTTATGAAAGAATTGCTAAGGCTCTAATGACTCTAGAGAAATTTCCCATTGGGATTCTATTTACAAATTTTGTTTGGGTACAACAGGCTAATTCCATTTTCACCACATTTTAAGACTAATTATAACATGATTATTTTATTTCAATTTTCACACGTTAGGGCAGACTCAGCAGCCTCTAGGCCCACAGTTCCTTATCAAGAGCAGGCATACTCTCTTGCACTGAGAGGAAGGAAATTTGAAGAAGGATAAGAACCTCCCAGAAAGGGGGAAGCAAAAAGATTCAAGAGAATAGGGAAGTTGTAAATTGAGACAATATTCTGACAAAAGGACAATAAAATGAAGGCATATACAGTACAACAAATTTAACTCCAGATAGACTTCTTTGGATTAAAAGAATTTAGAGTTTAAATAAAGCAGACATTTTAAAAATATTCTTCAACTGTTAGCTATTTTTGTCTATTCTTATCATCTGTTACTTTCATACTTTCGAATTAAATTTTAAAATAGTATTGTTACTACTGCTAATACTACTACTACTACTACTACTAATAATAATAATAATAGGAAGAAGAAAGAAAAAGAAAGAAAGAAAGAAAGAAAGAAAGAAAGAAAGAAAGAAAGAAAGAAAGAAAGAAAAAGCAAGGAAGGAAGGAAGGAAGGAAGGAAGGAAGAAAGAGAGAAAGAATGAAAGAAAAGAAAAGAAAAGAAAGAAAGAAAGAAAAAGGAGGAGGAAGAGGAGTGGAAGGAAGGAAGGAAGAAAGAGAGAAAGAATGAAAGAAAGAAAGAAAGAAAGAAAGAAAGAAAGAAAGAAAGAAAGAAAGAAAGAAAGAAAGAAGAGAAGTTAGTGGAACATTTATGTAGCACTTCACTACAAGTAAACACAAAAAAATCCCAAAGTGTTTACTTACAGTAATATGGCAGAAAGAGCATTGGATGTTGTCTTCTAGTCCTGAACCTGCTATCAATTGTGTGACTGTGGGAAAGTCAGTGAATTTCTGAGGTTCTCAGTTTCCTCAACAATGATCTATGATCTCTATTGTCCCTTTCAGCTTCAATATTCTATGATCTTTTGAAGGAATCCAGATATCTGTATGGTTTATATTCCACTGATGTAAGCAATGTAAGAAGTGGGAAAGTTGTTTCCACTGATTCTGTATTATTAAAGTTGGAGACATTTTCTCCTGTTTGAGTTAAGAGGGTAACTGAATATTTATTTACTTGATGTATTCCTGGGAAAAGATATGTCAGACTTTTTTTTCCTCTTCCTATCTTGTCCCCCTAAAATCTTTAAATGAGAAATACTTTTTAAATATGGTAATATTTTAAAACTAATTATTCTCCTGTATTTGAGATCCGTGACTACTCTCTGAAATTCAAAATATGTTTTAGGAAATCAAAATAAGATACTTAGAGCATAGTAGATCCAGCTAACTTTAATTTCTTTCCAGTTGGTTCTGAAAATGGCAAAGATACCATGAAAAGAAGAAATAAAGGAGAGAGTATCCTCTTACCTGTTTAGTTGATTGGGAATGGATTGTGGATGCAAAAGATGGACCCTGGTGAATTGTGGGAAGGTCCACAAGCTGCAGCTGTGAGGAAAAGCTTTCATTTGTTTATTTTGTAAATGGGCCTCTGTGTCATCCTGACCTTTCTGCAGAAAGGGTTTATAGGTCATGAAAACAGGATCTGCAAATTTCCAGACCTAAGTAAAACATTTCAAGTGGATTGGACTCCATATCCTCAGCTACTTAATTTAGATCTATTTTTAAATTCCTTCAGGATATAATTCTGATCAAAAGCTGAAGGGAATCTTGTATCTGTTTTACCCATACATTCATCTTCTCTGATAAAATATAATCTCCTTGAGGGCAGAAATCATTTCTTGTCTGTTTCTATGTCCCCCAGATGGACAAGCCCCTGTCTTTGTTGATACATTGCCTTGATTTTGGTTTTCATATGGAACGGTACCCATGAACACAAGAGCAGTCAATGTCCAATGAAGTTTAGAAACAGAAAGCATGTTAAACATTAAGGCAAAATTAAGCAAGTTATCTTCTAAACTTGAGATGAATACTCAGCCTGGGTAGAGATTTTCACAGGAACACAAGGACCAATTACTGCCAAAATCACACCCTTGAAAGAATATAAATTACCACTTTGAAAGTAAGCCCTACAATGCTATTTACACTAAATTCAAAAATCATTACCTAAATGACTGTCAACAAAAAATAAAAAGTATAAATTACTGTGTCTTGTGATCTAAATTGAGGTCTTATTTATCAAAACAAAACAGCATTCACCCCAGAGTTTCACAAAGGTTATCTTAGCAAAAGACCCTAACAAATAACTAATACATATGCTTAAGAGTATGTTTATTTATCACACTCTGAAGCCCTGAGGGCTAAGACTGGATTGCACAGGAATCAGATTGCTAGAAATAATTTAGTCAAAAGTTTGAAGTCTGTTTTTCTATAGAAGTTTCCCTGAGGGCAAGGGCTGCTATCTATAACTTTGAATCTTCAGATGATGTTATATATCTGTGAATTATAGGATCCAATTCTCACTAAGGAATCAAAATTGTAGCCACCTAAAGAGTAGCATGCAGTGGGTGTGAACAGGCTGTAGCATGTAATCAGTGAAGAAACACTTGTACAGAATTGCATAGAAGATATCGCAAGAGAGATGGATGATTGGACAAAGAAGGCCAGGCATGTAGCAAGAGTTAGAAATAACATATGGACAAGATGCATCCTGCATTATTGCTAAGATAATATCTAAAGATCTGGAGAAAGGCCCCCAGCATGGGCTAACTGGGGGGAGATTTTTGAGAAGGGACTGACAAGAGTCACACAAAATGAGATTAGAAGGCATGGATGGGTTACAATCTCAACCTTTGGAGGGAGTGCTCAAATTGATCAGATCTCAGATAGGTAAGAACTATAATACCCATAATACTTGACATATGTGTAGGTCTATGATAATAATTCCTCTGACACAGTTATGATAGGTCAGGGTCAGAATTTGAACCTGGAACTTTCTGAATCTAAGGTTATCCCTCTAGTCCCTTTTGAAGAATAATGAGTTGAATTTTCAAACCAAATTCTATGTTTAGGTAGGGAAAAAAAAGGACTGTACACTTACTGCATTTATTTTTCTCTTATCCAAGGAGAAGATTATGAGATAATCAGAAAAATACATGATTATTGTAGAATGGTACAGTAATAAATTCTATGGCCCAGTAATCAGAGGACTTTCATTCAAATGTTCCTTCTGACACCAAAGACCCAGTTCAAATGCTTCCTCTTCTACAAAACCTTCCAGGGTTTGCCACATTGGGATAAGATCTTTCCTTCTCCTCACCTCACATAGCAATCTACTTCCCTCAAAGCCTAATTCTATTCTGAGCTGTTTCATAGCTATTTTATATTATATTGCATATGTTGCATTATACATGCTCTGGGATACTCCTCCAAGTCAAACTCATATTGATGAGTTGGTTTTCCTAGAAAGTGATCATTACCTTGAGTTCTGTGCTATCCTGTGGATGCCAACTCTAACACAGAACTGAAGCAGTTCAAAGGAAACATGAAATATGTTTAGAATAGCCCCTCCAAGAGTTCACATGAATGATTTGCACCTGACGTATAGTAGAACTTTCTGAGCTCATATTGGTCTGATCAGCCACAATTGAACACATTGTCTCTATTATAGTGATGTCATTTTGTTCTTCCTTGATAATGAAGGGCAAGAATCAACCATTCTAAGTACCCACTAGTGAGTTTCCTCCCAATGGTCAGTCAGTAGACATAATTAATGAATAACAAGGGTTATTATTATCATTATTATTATTATTATTGCACAAGAAGAATAAGTTATGAAAAATAAACATGGAGCACACTCTTCCACAAATACACACTAGCTGTGGGACAACTGGACAGAAGCTTAGCATGGTATGAAGCACAAATTTAGGAATAAATTAAAAGCAACTGGGGATACCACAAGGAATAGAGCACTGGGCATATAGTAAGAAGGACCTGAACCTAAATTCAAACTCAGATCATTTACTAGCTGGAAAAGTCATTTAGCATATTTGCCTCGGTTTTCTTAACTGGAAGCTGGGAATATTAACAGTGCATATTTCCCACAGTCATGGTAAGGGTAAAATGAGATCATATTTGTAAAATATCTAGTACAGTTGACTGGCACATAATAGGTACTATCTGATGATGATGATGGTGGTGGTGGTAGTAGTGATGATGATGACGATGATGTGGCCAAGTCAACTCATAAATCCACCACAGGATGTTGATGTCTTTTCTTTACCTATAGTCTTCATAAAACTCACATTTTTATCTTTAATGGCATTTTATTTAATTTTTTCCAATAACATACAAATTTAGCTTTCAACATTCGTCCATTTGCAAATTCATGAATTCCACATTTTTCTAACACCCTCTCTTTTCTTCCCCCTCCCCATGGTGGTGAACGATCTGGTAAAAGATGTATATGTGCAATCCTGTTTAACCTAATTCCATATTAGTAATGTAAGAGGAATTTAAATTAAGTCGGGGGGGATAAGAGAAAGAAAGAAAAAACATAAAACAAATTTTAAAAAGTGAACATAATGCTCTGCATTTAGTATTCATAGTTTATTCTCTGGATGTGGATGGCATTTTCCTTAATGGATCTTTCAGGATTGTCTTTGATCACTGAACTATTGAAAGGAACTGTATCCATCTTAATTGATCATCTTACAATGTTCTCCAGATTCTGCTCACTTTACTCAGCATTGCTTCATGCATGTATTTCCAGGTTTTTCTAAAATATGAACACTCATATTTCTTACAGAACAATAGTACTCCATAACATTCATATATAGCTATTCACCATTGACCAATTGATGAGCATCGCCTCAATTTCCAATTCTTTGCTACTACAAAAAGAGCTGCTAAAAAATTTTTGAAATTGTGGGACTTTTCCCATTTTTAATGATCTCTTTGGGAAATAGTCCTAGTTAGGTATTGCTGGATCAAACTTTTATTGCCCTTTGGACATAGTTCCAAATTGCTCTCCAGAATGATTGGATCAGTTCACAACTCCAGCAATTGTGTATTAGTGCCCAATTTTCCCACATCCTCTCCAACATTGATCATTTTCTCTTATTGGCATCTTTGCTGAGAGAGTCGCACACTGCTGTATGTTTCTTTCTTCAGTTTGACTCTAGCTGCTGAGTACATGTTTACCTCTCTTTTTTACATTTAGAATTCATATTCCTTGAAACTTTCCAGCCTTGAGTGACTGCTTCTCTGTATCTCTATTTGTCTCGAGAATAGGAGATTCATTTGTGAGTCAAATTCTCTTGAACTGACTCTTCAGCTTCTGGATAAGTTATTTCCTTTTGAGCTCTGAGCTCCATACCATGACCAGTGGGGGCAGGGTGGAATGAGAGAAATTTCCCCTCCCAACCATACTACACCCTCTCCCCACTCCACAAGAGGTGAAAAGCTAAATTCTTCCCTGACTGCTGACACTGGATAAAACTGACTAGATTGTTTTTCAAAGGTCACCCCAGGGTATGGTCAATCACTGTATATCCTGTGGCTATTCACTTTCTAACTCTCTCAAGGGATTTGGTCATACCTCATAAGTGGATCATCTGGCATGGTCTTATTTTTACAGTTAGTGGAATGTCTCTTTTTTTCAGCTCCTTTTCTATTTTTAGGTTCTGGGCTTCCAGAGAACAATTTCATTATCAATTGTATTCAAAATTATGGAATCAAAGGTTCAAAGAAAAATGACATATTTTTGTATATGACACAGTCTCAAGAATTCCTACCTAAATTACTTTATCTTTGTTATCTCTCCAATATCTGCATTCTGGGCACTGAGGTCAGTGTTCTGTACATTTATTGTTCAGTCATTTCAGCCATGTCTGACTCTTCATGATTCCATTTGGGGTTCTTGGTAAAGATACTGAAGTGGTTTGCCATTTCCTTCTCCAAATCATTTTACACATGAGGAAACAGGCAAACAGGGTTAAGTGACTTGTCCAGGGTCAAAATAGCTAATTAATGTCTGAGAACAAATTTGAATTCAGGTCTTCCTGAATCCCGGTTTGGTTTTCTATCCATTGAACCATTTATCTGCCCTGCACCACTAGTTCTTATTAAATGGTGGAGGAAGATAGGCAGTAAGGAAAAAATGGATCATTCATTCTGGGTGTAATTATAAACAGTGTCTGGCAATTACATAATTAAAACAAATATGAAGACAAAATGACACAGCACAATAGTCTTGATCATTATTTTTTTCTGTTCAATTCCCTAAAAAAAGAACATGACCCTGAAAAGAATGATCCTAGGGTCAAGAGGAATTAATAATAGATTTTTGAGCAGGAGAAGGTTCAGAGTAGAAGCTTTTCCCAGTGAAATAAAAGAAGGGGAGAAAGACCCTAGGAAGGCAAGAATGACTTGAGGCACTGGGTATCTGAAGTAGGAAGACTGATGCTTATGGATGTCATAGGATATAGGAACACCAAAGACAAATTTCACCCAGTCTCAATTTTACCAAATGTCTGCACTAATAACGGTACTCTAGATATTCCTGAATGTAACCACTGGATAAGGTATAGCTGGAGGAGACTGAGAAAAAAAAGAATGTGGATCTATTTGAATCGTATCTACAGTAATATAACTTTTAAGTCAGAATCTAGGAAGGGAGATTCTGTTTTGCATATTGAAATTAAGTTGATTTCCAGTTCTTTTCCTTGTCCTTCTGAATTGAATAGAATATACCAAGTGGATGAGGAGAAAGATGGTGGAATCTTGGAAACTAGGAAGGTGCTTCTTTTGCTTGTGGCAGCATCTGGCTGAATAATATGCCACCATGCCTTGTCTGAAAAGAGGAACAAAGTCCCTACTGCTCCCCAGGCTTTTTCCACTTCCTTCTCCTCCCTTTCAGTTCCTGAAATGTGCTACTGCAGCACTGTTCTCAAACAATGGTGGCTCTGGAGCAGCCAGTATGGAAGTACTGTAAAAGATGGTTCTAAACTCTGTTTTTGTACCTCAAGATTATATTCTGAAATTTCTCATCCATTTAACAAACATTAAGTGCAATGAACTGTTTGAAATGGTAAGGATGACATGAAGATGAATCAGATATAGTCCATCTTCAAGGAATCTATGATCTAATTCAGAGACATAAGATAGATAGGTAGAATAAATATAATAAAATTAGAGTGTGATTGTGAATGGGCACAAGCATTTCCAATTAAACACATCCAAAAGAAAATTAATTATCCTATGCTATCCAAATATCCTATCCCTTTTTTGACTTTCCCTATTATTTTTGAGAATATCAACATTCCAGTCACACTTGATAGCAATCTCAGCATCATACTCAACCCCTCTTTCTCTCACTACCCAACATATGGAAGAAGTAGCCAAATCTTGTCATTTCCTTATCTCCAATACTTCTTGTATATATTACCCTCTCCCCATTCAAGCCTTCATCATCTTTCACTTCGACTATCCCAAAGGTCTCCTAAGTGATCTCCCTGCCTCAAGTTTTTTCCCAATCTACTCTACATTACTCCATTTTCCATAGAGCTGCCAATGTGACTTTCATAAAGAGCAAGTCTGGCCACGTCATACTTCCTACTCACACCACCCTCATGCACTTAATAAACTCCAATGTCTCTCACCTTCTGGGTCAAAGATCAACCAATCACAGCACATCATTTTTTTAAAATTTTTTTCCCAATTACATGCAAAGATAGTTTTCAACATTTATCCATCTGTAAGCTTTTGAGTTTTACATTTTTCTACCACCCTCCCTTCCATCTCCCTTCCCCATGGGGGCAAACAATCTGGTAAAAGTTGTACTTGCATAATCATGTTTAACATATTTCCATACTAGTCATGTTGTGAAAGAAGAATTAGAACTAAGGAGAAAAACTATAAGAAAGAAAAAAACAAAGAAGAAATTTTAAAAGGTGAACATAGCATGTTTTGCTCCTCATTCAGACTCTCTGGATGTGGATGATATTTTCTATAGCAGATCTCCCAGGATTGTCCTTGGTCACTGAACTGTTGAGAAAAGCTACATCTATCATAGTTAATCATATCACAATGCTGCTGCTAATGACAATACATAATTTTTTATCTCTCTCTATACTTTCTGTCTGTCCTTCATATCTTTTTAAATTTAATTTTGAAAGTTTTTATTTATTTTATTTTTAACTTATGGAATTAAACAAGCATTTCTACAGCATATAATTTAAAAAGATCACATGTGAAATTGAAAATCTATTATATACAGCTTGCTTTTCCTTTTAAATATATAATAAAGCTTAGGGAAGTTAGATGGTGCAGTATATATATATATATATATATATATATATATATATATATATACACACTGGTCTTGCAGTCAGGAGGATGAGAGTTCAAATCTAGCCTCAGATACTTGCCACTTACTAGTTGTGTGACCTTGGGCAAGTCACTTAACTCTGCCTCACATTCAGGATTATCTCAGGTCATCCTGATTCATATCTGGACACTGTACCAAAATGACTCTGAAGGAGAAAGTGAGATTGGTGGCTTGGTAAAGCACCCTTTCACTCAAATTAAATTCATGTACTTGTCATGGCATCATCTACCTGATGTCATCGTCCTCCTTGAGAACGAAGGACAAACATCATCATAATAAAGCTACCATGTCATTTTCTTCCTCCCACCTGCCCTAGAGATGACTACCAATAAATATAAAAATGTAATATATGTAAAAGTTTTCTAAACAAATTTCTATTTATCAGTTCTTTTTTTGGCTTCAGCTAGAATTTTTCTTCATATATCTTTATCTCCTAAACATTCGCCCTCCTCAGCATTGCTTCTTGGAATCTTAAATTTCTTTTAAAATTTGGCTCAAGTCTCATCTTCTGCCACAGACCTTTCTTGTTCCTGACAGTAGTGAGTACCTTGCCCTCTAACTAAGGTTATAGTGTATCTAACTTTTGTGTATCTGGTATATCTATTTATATACATATTGATCATTAGATGTAAGCTTCTTAAAGGTAAGGACTGTTTTATTTTGTCTTTTTATCACCAAACATGGTGCAAGGTGCATGGTAAACTCTTAGCAAGCACTTGCTGATTGAAATATAAAGTGTTAGGAAATTAGAGAGAAATCCCCTAATCTTAGATACCTCTAGTAGGAATCTGTATGTATTTCTGCAGTTGGTTAATTTTTTCATGTACCAAAACCCTAAAAATGATGGCCCTGATCTTTACTATTCCTCTAATAATAGCTCTCTAATAAAGTGTTTGACAGGACAGTCTGTAACTCTGGTTCTTGAAGTCACAGCCCTTATAGCACTCTCAAGGAAGGTTATCAAGAAAGAAATTACTCAACTTCACCTTCTATTCTGTTACTTCTATACATGAACGGGCTGCCATTTTCTCTTGTGTTGTGGAATAATTGTAGACACCTCAGTTTTCATGCTATCCATTTGGGACTTTTTCTCACTTCAAGACTACTTTTGGTGTCCATTTTAACCTGACTCCATCAATATATAATTATTATGGATTGTGACTGGGGATGGGAACCACCACATGCTACAAGTAAGAAACTAGCCAATTTTTTTCATTTTACTGTAGAGAAAACTCAAGACTTAGGTAATTAGCCTAAATTTTCACAGTAGTTTATCTGTAGATCTGGGACTAGAATTTATCAGAGATGGTCCTGGGGATGGATTGGTTTTTAGAAGAAAATGATTATATGTTCTTGAAAAAGACAGTCTCTTCTAAGGCTGATTCTAATGTTGCAAAGAACAGTCTTCTTGGGGCCAGTGTGAGATAGAGGCATTCCTAAGATCTAAAAAAGGGGACAGTTTCATAACCTTTCCATTTGGTCTGTCTACCTTTTTCCTCACAAAAACAATAGCTCAAACATTTAAAACTATTCAAAATTGTTAGGACAACTAACTGAGAAGCTAAGAACATGTCTGTCAAATTAAGGGAACAAACTGGACTGTGAGTAAAGCACAACTGAAGTTTGATAGGTTCTACTTCCTAAAATGAATTATATATTTATCTGGGTTTGAGGCAGGTAGCTAACAACAGCCAGAGGGTCAGGCCTCGGGTCAGGAAGACTCAAATTCAAATCTAGCCTCAGTTACTTACTACTTAGAGTTACTTATAGTCACTCAGCATTTATTCAGTAGTCATTTACTAACTTGTCACCCTGGGCAAGTCACATAACTCTGCCTCAGGTTCTTTGTTTAAAATAAGTTAGAGAAGGAAATGGCAGACTACTCCAATACCTCTGCCAAGAAACATTCCTTCCCCCCACCCCAAAAAAAAGTCACAAAAAGTCGAACAAGACCAAATTGACTTAATAACACCAACAGCAGCAACTATGTCCCCCAAGGGCATGAAGAATCCTTTAGTCCAAGGGCAATTTTTTGGTTTGTCTTTTTATATCTCTTGTTTCTAGAATTTAGGGGTCTTTGAATATTGTGTGTACCTAATAAATGTGTGATAGATTAGACTGGAAACTACCAGTTGATCTGTGGGGTTGAACCCTATCCTTCCTGCTGGTATTCAGGTTCTTCATTCCCTTCCCAACTTTCCTTTTCTCCCCAAATGAATACTTGTCTCTTTTCCTATGTGCAGAAAGGACTAGTCAAGGTCCTGAAAAATAGTCCCTGCCCTCAAGGAACTTAGAATTGTAGTCAACTTCACATGAGAATTGAATGGAGTAATTGATGATGTTTAGGATAGTCTTTAGAGAATACTCAGATGATTCCGATCCTTAGTAACTTGAAGTAATAGCCCATGGAAGAAAGGTTGAATTTATTCTGTTGGTTCTAAAGTGCAGAACCAGGAACAATAGTGATGTTGTAAAGGGTGACTGTAGGTTTGATGTCAGGAAGGAGAGCTGGTTGTTGAGGAAGATGGTGAGCTTCCTACATTAGAAGGCTTGGAACTGAATGGTCCTTGACAGTTTGTATTGCTTTGAGAATACTTGAGGGGATATGATAGTTATCTGAAGCACTGGAAAGGCTGTAGTGATTCCTTCTGAGTATGACTGCAGAAAATGTTTTCCAGCTCTAAAAGTCTATGGTCAAACAAGGATATGGTGACTCCTTAAAAACTCTGTGACAAAATGGATAGTGTTTGACTCCAAGTCACTTACTAGCTGTATAATACTGGGCAAGTCATTTGACTTTTCTGAGCCTCAGTTTCTTCATCTGCAAAACATCAGTAAATGAGCATTTATTAGACATTTACTATACATGAAACATGGTACTCAATATTGGCATAACAAAGTAAAGGAGGGGAAAAGTTCACATTCTCATATGAGAGACAACATGCAAAGTATATGTATGTGCGTATGCATATACATATAAAATATAATGTATATGAAAGAAACACACTGTGCAAATGGAAAATAATCTCAGACATAGAGAGGACTGCAAAGAATCCCACATGATGATGGGATCTCAGCTGCATTAATAAAGAAGTTAGGGAAATGAAAGGTCAGAGGCAAGTAGAGAGAAAAATCCAGACAATGGAGGCGGCTAGTACAGAAACACAAAAAGTGTTATTTGAGCTGAGTAGCTAATAGGACAGCGTGGCTGTATTGGAGTGTGTATGAGGGAAGTAAGAAAACTGAAAAGGCATGACAGTGTCAGGTTATCAAAGTTTTAAATGCCAAGCCACAGAATGATCCTGGAGGGAACAGGGGATCAGTGGAGTTTTGTAAGTGGGGAGAGAGTGAATGGTCATGATCATCCCTTAAGAAAATAACTTAGCTGAGTGGGAGATAGTGTGGAGTGGGAAGAGACCTGGGGCAAAAAACTTAGCAAAAGATTAGTGCAGTAGTTCAGATATATGGTGAAAAGGGACTACATTAGAATGGCCGCATCTGCGTGAAGGCAGAGGAGACATATATGAGATACTGGGAGGGTAGAAATATCAATACAACAACAACCTGAATATGTGGGATGAGTATGAGTGAGTAGTCCAGGATAACCCCAACTTTAGAGCCTGGGTGACTGGGAGGATGGCAATACCCTCGAAAGCAATAAGAAACTTAAGAAGATGAGACATTGGGAGGAGGTAATGCGAAAGACACCTTTTGGACATGACTAAGGGATATCCAATTAGGGAAGTCCAAAGGCAGTTAGGGATGCAGTTCAGGTGAGAAACTGAGGCTAGTGCATAGATCTGGGAATCATCTATATCTATATCTATATATATATATATATATATATATATATATATATATATATATGATAATTTGTGAACTGATCTAATCATCAAGCAATATAGTGCAGAGGGAAGAGAAAAGCAGGACAGAGACTTGGGAACGTCTTTAATTTGATATGCGTAACCTGGAAGAAGATTCAGCAAAGGAGACTAAAAATGAGTGATTATAAAGGGAAACAATAATACTTATACCTGCCTCCCAGAGTTATTGTGAGATACACACGAGATAATGTATTTTAAGACTTTTGCGAGATATAAAGTGCTATATAAACTGAAGCCATTATGGTTTTTGCAATGAATATAATGCCCTTCAAGACACTAATCATGAAGAGATAAAACAAGCAGAATGTGGATGGGGAAAAGGAACATCACATTATCCAGAACATTGGGTTCATCAGATGTTTATGTTGACAGAAAAGCAGTATAATCCAGCAGCAGATGAGTCCTGACTCAGGTCAGTTACCCTACGCCTTGTTTCCACTCCTACTGAAGCTGATGCTTCTTGAAGAAAATATTTACAGGATCATGTAATTTGGGGACTTTTTTTGCCTGCAAGGTTGGAACTCCTTCCCTTTTCATCTGTTTCTGTTGTTCATTATTGTTTTGAGGAAATTACCTATTTATTTCAGGGTCTCAAAAGAAGAGTCTTTTCTTGGTGCTTTCTGAGAAAAAAAGGACTTGAACTGGGACCCTGTTAATCGAATCCTCTCAAGAATAACCAGAGGAAATTGATTTTTATTGATCAGTTTAGTCATGCAAATCTCCACTCATGAGATTGGGCCCGGAATATTCTAGTTTGTCCCTTGGATGAAAGAAAGTACATTCACATGCAAGCCAAGACATCATCCTTATGTCACTGGTCTTCATTGAGAATAAAGAGCAAAGAACAACATAACCCCAGTCACCCCTTATCTGTAGAGCAGCTGGGGAGGAAGCAAGTACTTTTAAGATACCTTCCTATTTTATACTTCTCTGATTCTCACCCAACTAATTTCTTCTTCTTCCTTAGTTATTCATATGAATATCTGTTTCCCAAGAATCTTTTGATGAGAAGTTATTGGTATATTTTGTTGGCTACGTTTCTAGTAGTAGTTTTCTGATTGCCCATAATAATAATAATAATAATAATAATAATAATAATAATAATAATAATAATAAACACTCCCATAGAGCATGAATTTTTTATGGAACCAAAGGACGACTCAAGCAGGTTGATCTATGCAAGTGAAAGATTTTGCTCACTTATTATCTACTACTGAAGACACTATCACCTGACAAACATATTCTTTTTTTTTCTTTTTTAGGTTTTTGCAAGGCAAATGGGGTTAAGTGGCTTGCCCAAGGCCACACAGCTAGGTAATTATTAAGCATCTGAGACCAGATTTGAACCCAGGTACTCCTGACTCCAAGGCTGGTGCTTTATCCACTATGCCACCTAGCCGTCCCAAAACATATTCTTAATAAGTAGAGTGGGCAAGTATCTAGGAATAAAGGATGTAAGAGTCAGACTTTAATGTAATTACCATTCTGTAAAGATAAACACATGTCAGCAGCAGGATGAGGAATATCTACATACCTGGACTCTACTGATCCATGATAATCAGATTCATTAAGTTTATAATATGTTTTATAAGCTAGTAAAACATGTCTGGTAAAATGCAAGGTCCATGAGAACACTATTTGGTCCAACCAAATTGCTCTTCTTGCTTTCCTCACCTATAACAGAATATCTCCCATCTCTGCCCCTTTGTACTAGCTGTCCTCTAATGTTCTCACCTCAATGCTGCCTCTTACAATCATAAATCTAGAACTGGATGGCACCTCCTGGGTTATCTTTCCTTTGCTCAAGGCCACAAAGATAGTGAATGTCTGAGGTCTAATTCAAATCTAGGATCTCTGACTCTAAAGACTTTTTTTTCTTTTTACTCTGCCATGGTTGCTAAGTGACCCAGAGCCTAGAATCAAGAATAACTGCATTCAAATCCGGTCTTAGACATTTACTACCTTTATGACCCTGGGTAAACCACTTCACTCTGTTTGCCTTAGTTTCCTCATCTATAAAATGGAGAAAATAATTGTATCAACCTCCCAGGATTTTTAGGAGGATTGAATGAGATAATAATTATAAAGTGCTTGGCACATAGTAAATGATATATATACTATACATACATATGCTTGTATATATGAATGTAGAAGCATATATAATTAGCTATTATTATTATTGTATCATGTTGCTTCTTAAAATTTTGTTTCATTCAGATCTCTGAGACAGCTTTTACCTAATTTTCTCTTAGTTGCTAGTATTTTCCCTACTCCCAAATTACCTTGGGTCTATTTTATGTGCATATACTGATTTGCAAACCTGTTGGTTCTCTCAATAGAATGTATGCTCCTTAAGGGTAATGATGACTTTCTTTTTCTCTTTGTATCATCAGTGTCTCCTATCCTACTTCTCAGAGGCTGAATAAGTGCTTTTTTTGAATATGAACCTGACAAGAACTTTATGTATGATTCAGAAAGTGTTGTGCTTATTTACATTCAAATGATTTGTCCATTGACATCCTTGTGAGGTGCGTCATTCAAGTATTTTTCAGCAGGGCCTTCCAGGTGTGAGTTTATCAATACTGGAAAATTTCTGTATGACAAGTCCCTCCACTCATGTAGATTGGCAGTTCATCAGCAATTTATCAACTTAGAGATTCCACTGCTTCACTGAGACATATAAGTGTTGTGTAAGTTTTGTTTTATATTAGAGGAAGAATTGAATTGTCTTCTTGTCCTCTCACTATTCCATGCTACTTCTGCATCCAAGTGTGACTATCCCCATTTTACAGATGAGAAAGCTAAGGATTAGAGATTAAGATCATCTAGCTTAAGGTCACCCAGCTGGTAAGCAGCAAAACCAGTTTTTTGTCATTTTGGAGCATGGTAGATATTAAGCTGGAGTGGTCTAAGGGATCACCAATCCTCTCATTTTACAAATGAAGAATTGAGGAGAGGTCATTTAGCCAAAGTCATAAAGGCAGTAAGTGGTATTTGAATCTAGATCCTGGGACTCTAGCTGTCCAGTTCTTTCCACTAAACGACACTACCGTGGCAAGTTAAGTTGGCCCTTCAAAATCGGTAGAAATGGGTGGATTTCTATATATGTCATAACGTACACATAGAGCGTTTATAAAATCTCAGTAAAATTTGTTCAATTTTAGTTATATATGTTAAAGCCAACTGCAAACAAAGCCCTAAAGCATAATTTGTAACACTGGAACTGAATGAATTGCAGATTTCTAGGCTTTAATACAAACACCATCTTTGGGGAGACATTTTTCAAGCTTGTTTCCAAGTCATTGGAATCATTTTTCAGTTACTGCTGAGCGATTTCATAAATTACATGCGTTCTCTTGAACCAACGTTGCTTCAAGTAATGTGGTTTTTAAAAATAAACAGTATTAGCAAGACCCTCTAAAAGTAGTTCAATGGAACTGTGCCAAGTGAAAGAGTTTTACTGGGGCTTTAAAAAATAACTTACAGAAAGGGTTCAGAAATTTTTGGACCTGAGAATTGCCTGGTATCATGGCATTAGTAATTTTAAAATCCTCTTTTAAATAAATGGGTAAATTTGACAATTATGTTACAATATCTGTTATAACTATATTATTGTCCGTGTTCTATAAAGGAATGACTTTAGATTACTGTTTATCTAGAATTAAGCAATGAGGTATATATCACTATTGACATATGATGAATGAGAAGGAGCCATATGACTTGACAATTTTTTCTTTGTAGATTAACTAAATGACAACTCCACATTCTTTACTATGTCTATGTATCAAACATTGCTCTAAAATTATAAATTGCCAAATAGTTTTAGGTATGTATTGGCAGATACAGTTTTTTCACTATGAAGTCATAGTCCCAGGTTAAAATGAAATGAAATTACAAGAAACAATAACATTTATTGGGTTTAATATTTTTCCTGTGCAATTTGAGCTTGTAGATATAAAAAAAGGAAAAGTCTTCAGTTGACTGATTAATGACATAATGAGGTTTTGGGGAGCCTCTTTCTAAAGTTATCTTTGGCATTCATAACATACACTCTTGCTTATGCAAGACCATCTGATGACAAGGTGGTTTTAGTTGTCTTCCATGTCTGGTATATTTGCCTTCCTCACTTCCCTTCCTTGCAACCCTTGATTTCCTTTAAAATTCAGCTCAAGCTCTGCCTTTTACATAAAACCTTTTCTTTCTCCATGTATCATTTTGCATTAATTTCAGATGTATTTTGTATATCTTTTGTGTATATATATATATATATTTATATGTTCATATTATCTCCTGTGATTGAGTCTTTTTCATAGCATACGACACAGTGTCTTTTCCATCAGGATCTAAATCTATGATTTATGAGTGTGTACTATGTCCAAGGAACTTTACTACATTCTTCTCAGTAGGTAATAAAAAGGTTTTGAGGCAGAGAGCTCACCAATCAGAACATTGGTTCTAGAATAAAAAGACCTAGGTTGGAGTCAGGGCTCTGAAATTAACTCTGGAATCCTGAAAAATCATTTCACTAAGGTCTCATTTTTCTTATTTGTAAAACGGGGAAAATAACATTTACACTATTTTACAGGATAGAGTTGTCTTGAGGAAAAATGTAATGTGTATACTGTAAAGTCACTCGATTAAATATTTATTGAATGAATGACTTTAGAATTCCAATACTACTTCTATAGCTATTTATAATTTATTCTTAAAAAGCAAATCCAAAGGAAAGAAGAGCATTATTGTGATTACTTTTTTTAAATTTTAATTTTATTCAACAAACTAGGAGACAATGCAGTATTTGACCTCACAAAACCTGGCTTCAATATCAGCTGTACTACTTAACTATCTATGTGACTTTAGGAAAGTCATTTACGCTTGCTGAACCTCAAATTCTTCATCTGTAACATGAGCAGGTTTGACTGGATGAGATATCTCAAGTTTCCATCAGGCTCTAAATCTATGATTTATTGAGTGTGTCCTATGTCCAAGGAGGAAACCAATTAGAACTTTCATGCTCTTCTGCCTCCCCCCCCCCCTTCCAAAAATAGCATAGTGTGGACAATATTATTCTTTAAACTGGATGATGTTGGTCACCTGGTTTATTTAGGGACAGAAAAAGAAAAACAGAAAATATTGAGTGACTTCCAATCCTACCAAATACTCCCTCTCTTTTCTTGGCTGCTAGAGTATCGCCTGCAAGCTCTAGCACCCCGAGTATCCTTCTAAGGATAGCATGCTTTATGATGAGGTGCAACAGCAGGGGATATACTGCCTGTTTTGTTTTTTGACTCAATTCCTCATCCTTATCCATCCCAGGTTCCCTTACTCTTCTTTGTTTTGCTTCCCCTCTTCTTCTTTGGCAAGGCCATGGGATTAAGTGACTTGCCCAAGGTCACACAGCTAAGTAAATATTACATATCTGAGGTCAAGTTTGACCCTGACTTCAGTGCTGGTGCTCTATCCATTGCATCACCTAGCTGCCCCTAGACTTCTCTTTAAAGGATTCTCCTCCCCCATTCTCCTTTGCATTAAAGAATATTTGTGCCATCCTAGAAGAGAAATTCAGAGACTTTGTTGATTCTTTTTTTTTTAATTTTTGCAAGGCAATGGGGTTAAGTGATTTGACTAAGGTCACACAGCTAGGTAATTATTAAGTGTCATGCAATCACATAAAATATAGGCAACAAAGCAGAGAAAGCAGTGTGTAGCACACTACAACAGTCATTCAGGGATTCTTATTTAATAAGGTATCCATGAGCTTTAAAAAAATTGTTTAATAAAAGCATTTCATTATAATTTGTTTTCTTTGTAATTCTATGTGTTTAATTTTATACATGTAAGAACATTGAGATAGGGCTCATGGGTTTCATAAGACTTCCAAAATGGTTCATGATACCAGCAAGATGAGAACACCTATATCAGGGACAGTTAAGTGGCACAGTGGATGGAGTACTGTCAGGAGGACCTGAGTGCAAATGTGAACTCAGACACTTAATACTCATTTAGCTGTGTGACCTTGGACAAGTCATTTAACCTTGAAAAGAAACCAGAACACCTCTATTATCAGATTAAATGAGAAATAGCAAGCTTGTCTCTTAACTAGCAAGTGAAACGATGAGGCCAATACACTGATGATCTTGTTCTAAAGATGCTTTTGTTGCTGTCCTCAACTTCTAAAGACGATCCTCACCTTTTCCAGCTTTCTCTTCCCATACCTACCCTCACTCTCTGGATCCCAAGTGTAACTAGGAATTCTAGGACCTAGGGCAGAGGGTGTGAGAGAAAGAAATAGGCTTTGACCACACCTTCATATGCTTATGTGGGAAACTGAAGACAGAAGTCATGGGAGTTGAAGAGGCTGAGGGAGTGTGATAGGAATGATAAGCTATCAAAGAAGTCTGGGTGAGGAGTGGTCGGCCAAATAAAAGAACCAATAGAGACCAGGGACATGAAAACCCAGATAAAAAGCTTCCAGCAGGGAAGGGCTCTCAATAGAGTCAAATCTATAGAAAGATCAAGAATGACAGCTGAGAAAAGATCAAGATATGTCAACTAAGGGATCACTGGTAACTTCATAGGGAGCAGTTTTAGTTGAATGATGAGACTGGAAGCCCGAATGCAGAAGGGAGGAGAGGAAATAGAACAGAGAGGACCAGTTTTTTCTAATAGTTTGTAAAAAGAGGGAGAGAAGGTGGGAAAGTGGGGAGAGTTTTGAAATGACTGGATAGAAGGTTTTCTTCTGGTCTTGTACTTCTATCTAGAACAAGGTGCTCTTCTGAAGGGCCGGGCTCCAGACTTTCTGGAGAGGGTCAGAAGTTGGCAAGACCCAGTGAGTTCGGGGATGTGATCTGTAGAGAAGTTCACGGAAGACGATTCTGTAAACGTCTGTGAAACGTCACTCAGGGGAAAGGCACGGGGTTTGAAGCGGGGTTTGACCAAGACACAGCCCGATAGGATCCGGATCCGACCGAGCTTAGGTTGCGTTTTAGTGGGCATAACCCGTCCACGGCTGGACCATGCATTATGAAGCTGAGAGGCGGGACTGCCTAGCGGATCGGACAGCACACTAACAACCGGGGGGGGGGGGGGGGGTTAAAACTGTCTTTGAGGAGGAGATTGTGGCTGAAGTCGTGAATGAAGGAAGTTAGGAATTCCATGGGGGGGGGGGTAACCTGCACACGGGGCATCATTTGTGTCAAAAGGTCAAAGAAGAGGGGGCTGGGATGTTGAACTTGGTCCGGGGAAGGCGGAGGGGGCCAGATCGGCTGGGTGGTGGCCAGTAAAAGGTCAGCGAGAGCCAGCCAGATGTCAGTAAAGGCTCGCGGCTCCGCACCGGCGGCGACCCCGCTCTGTCCGCTCCGACATCTCGGATGCCAAGCGGGCAGCGAGGCTTGCTTGAAGGGGCATCGCCCTGGGCTCGGGGGGCGGGGCTGGACCCGACTCCTGCCTCGGGGTCTCCCGGCGCTTAACCCGGAGGATGCTCCTACCTGAGCCCCGGGCTTCGGAGCTGCCCGTGGGGAGCCTGTGCAGGACAGAGCGCCCGTCCCCTTCTGGGGTGGCCAGGCCCTTCTGGAGGCTTGGCTTCCCCGACCTTCCTCGGGGGGGCTCCCCCAAGGCCCCCCGGCCCCGCCCGCGCCCGCGCCCGCTCTCCTCCCCGCCCCGCCCGGGGGGCGCGCCCCCACCCCAAAGCCCCCCATCCCTCGCCCCCCCCCGCGGCGGCCCCGCTTCCCGCCCGCCTCGTGCGTCATGACGCCAGCGCCCAACGCGGAAGCCGCTCTCGGCGCGCCCGGTCCAGCCGCGGGCTGAGCCAGGAGCCAGCGGGCGGGCACGGCGGCGGCGGCGGCGGCGGCGGCTCCTCGGCGGCGGCTCCGGTCCGCGCGCGGCCAGCGGCGGGAGCGGGCGGGCGGGCGGCCAGGGGCGCGGGGCCGGCATGCAGCCGCGGCTCCCGGCCGGCGGCGTGTGAGCGAGGGCGGCTCCCGGCCTGGGCGGCGCGGCGCCGGAGGGGCCCGGGGCGGCGGCGGCCATGGCGACCCCCGGCAACCTGGTGTCCTCGGTCATCGCGAGCAAGACCAAGACCAAGAAGAAGCACTTCGTGGCGCAGAAAGTGAAGCTGTTCCGAGCCAGCGACCCGCTGCTCAGCGTCCTCATGTGGGGGGTGAACCACTCGGTAAGGGCTCCGGCCTCCCCCAGCGCCCCGGCCTGGCGCCCTCGCCTGCTCCCGCGGGCGGCCTCCCCTCCCCCGGCCGCCCGGCGCATCCCGGCCCCTGGCGCGGCTGCAGATAACGGGCCGGAGGGCTGCGCGGGGCCGGGGGCCGGAGGCGGCGTGCCGGCCCGCGGGGGCGCCCCCAGCTCGGGCCCCGCTCACATGGAGAGCCGGCCGGCCGGCCGCGGGGCGCGCGAGGCGAGGGGAGGCGGCCGGGAGCTGTCACTGCGCCGGCTGCGCTCGGGGCTTGCTCACCGCCGCGAAGCCCCGAAGTGCGGGGCGCTGGGCAGCGCTTCCAAGACGGGCCGAGCTCGTTAACATAATGCGGCTTTTTTAGCGGGGAGGGAGAGGGAGAGAGGCAAAGAAAAAGAGCCTAGTTATGGCAACTGGCTTTTGGAGACCCTCGCCAGCCTCGGCCCCCTCTCCAAATGACCTCAACTTGACTCTAAACCGCGTTGCCAAGCATTTTCTCTCCCCCCACCCTGGCTCCTTTTCCCTCTCCCCTCTCTCATTTCCTCCTTCTGTTTGATCCCCCCTCTTTCTCCCTCCTCCTTTTCTCCCTCTCCCCTCTGTCCTTCCTCGAAAAGCTGGACCTAAGTTAGGAGCGCCAGACGATCGTCCCCCCTCGAAGGGCGAGGGTCTGGAGCTGATGGCACCGGGGCATGGCAGCATCCGGCTTGTTAACTATCTGTTACACGGTTATCTCCCGAGCAAAATGCTTTAATGGCTCACTTAAAGAGGCAGCCGAGAGAGTTGGCGATGCACCGCTGTGGGCTATGCGGACTGCGGTTGGAGGGTCTGAAATAAGCCTCAGACCCATCTTAGAGTGGGAAACTCCTGCGGCTTTAATCTACTCAGAGTGGATGAGGAAACCTGAGAGGAGCTGTTGACAGAGCCAGGCAAGTTTCAGTGTCTGAACTGGGTTCCTGAGCTAACTGCAGTCAAATTATCAGCTGAGGTGGAAAGTGGGAAAAAAAAAGCTCTTGCAGAGTTTGAACGTGGAGTGGATCTTCTGTGCCTTCCCTTGAGTCTAATTGGAGGGAGAAGCAAACAACTAAATTAGATTGAAAGGCTTTTTCAATGATCCCAAATTGCTGAGTGTATTAACTTGCCTTTTTAAGGCAAGGTTAGAGAAAGGTGATTTGATGTGTACAGATAGAGGTCCTGAAGCATATATGAATTGATTTTGTGGAATTCAGATGTGAAAGAGGTCAAGTGGGAGAGTGGCTTAAAAGCTGAGGGTTTGAGATAGGACTAAATCCATTTTATCCTGCCCGCTTCTTTTGGTGTTACAGGTGCAAGATAGCATCACTTAGAATAGAAAAGACACGATTACACCAAAAACTCTCAGGTTTCTTCAAGAAAACTTCCTGTACAATGAATATAATTTTCAGTCTGATATGTTTTTAGTGGCTGGTCCCTGAATGCCAAAGAAGTGTCATGGTGGCTGTTTTGGACTGTGGGTTTCTAGAGTCTTCACATAGATTATATTGTGGTTTTGGTTGCTTGGTGAGAGGTTCTGTTTTTTAAGTTGAGATGGGACAGTGTGTAGCAGTTTGTTTAACTTGGTAACTTGCTTCTCGCCCTGAAACAATGTATTATGCACTCTAGGTATTGTAACTTTTTATGCTGCTACTTTATATTCATGTGCCTGCTACATTTATTTCCTAGTAAGAAAAAGCAACTTGAAAACGTTTGCTAGGTTCTGGGTTTTCTGGGAGACAATTTAAGCCTAGGGCATTTGATTCTGAGGATCACATAGCATGACATAACTGATGTACAGGAAAATTAATTTTAATCATACATTGAGAACTGTCAGATAGTCGTATCTACTACATAAAATGTAAAAGTTGCTATGAACACTACTAACATTTCTTCATGGGTAATTTATATTGAAAAGTTGGCATCAACATAGGAAGAGTTCTGTGTTTATTTGGTCTTAGGTTTATTTTAACAATGTCATTCTATTTTCTTTAATTGCATTTAAAAAAGCAAAATGAAAATAGATGAACATGCATTGAACTAGAACCACTCCAGTTACCAATTTATGAGTGGATAAAGGTCTGTATGATTTTTAAAAGCAAATATGCATAAAATTATCTAACATTAAAACTAAGTGGAAAATGTCAACAGAAAGAATAAAAAAGTAAAAACAGTGTTGCCCATTTGTGGGGGGTAATGACTGAAAAAAATAGAGGGAAAGACAAAATGACTCAATAAGTAGTTCTCTATTTTTCTAAGACAATTGATATTGATAGAAAACATAATCAGTTTAATTGTTTTAATCTGACTGTTTTAGCATCACCAATCATGTTAATTTGGACTGCTAAAGGAAAATGCATGTTTGTTTTTCTGCTATGATCAGACATCGTGTTATAGTAAAAAGTTCAATATACATGAGCCCTTATTGCCATCTTTGCTAATTAGTTTTCCAATTTGACAATGCCTTGGAAAGTCATTGTACCTAAGTATCCTTATCAATAAATAAGAGAATTGGACCAGATTATGGATAACCCCCTTTCTAGTTCTAAAATTCTTTGTATAATTTGATAGCCTTAGAGGTATATATATGCATATACATACATACATACACGTATATACTAGAAGTCATAGAATACAGATCTCAATCTGTGTTGCTATTTTGAAATGTTGCATGGATTACTTGATAGAATCTTGCTATTGTGATATTTTTAGGAAATTTATAAGTCATTAAAAACTTTGAAGAAAAGGAAAGAAAAACTGGATAGGTTATAAGGCAGATGCAACATGAGAGCAGGACAGTGATAGTGTATTGAAACACAGAAATGATTTAAGATGTAAAAATTGGAATCTATTTGAGCTTAAGTGAGTGACAAAAATAAACATGGCAGTACATTCTCTTCATATATAACTGTTTTCTAATATAATGGATCCATCAAAGGAGAGATCAGTGCCAACTTTCATTTCAAGTATTTTAAGCAGAGAATATAAGTAAAAACTTAAAGAAAAAGATGACCTGTGATATTTATCTTAGTACATTTAATTTTAAATTAAAGTAAAAAAAATCTGGGAATTGAAGTTTTGAAAATGTATTTAAATAGCATGTGAAACATGTGACTTCAGCAATATGAATGAAATCCAGGAACATCTTAAAAACAGGTTTTAAACTATATTTGTATGCAGGGTAATCCAAGGTACTTAGTAATTGGAATTTTAATGAGATTCTTAGTGATTAAATAAGAGGAAGAAATCCATTAGCATGGTAGATATTTTTAAATGTTGACATACAACTTAGAACAAATATAAACAATGACAGTATTTAGAAAAAGTTAAATATACGGAGAATTCTTAGTTACTAACAAACATTTCCTAATTTTTATTGACCAACTTTTCTGTTAGGTCCATTATCTTGGACTGGTCATTGTAAAAGTATGAGTAGAATGTGAATATTTTAGAGTATTATAATAACTGTTAGCTGTTGTTAATAGAAAAAATTGGTCTTTCTGGAAGAAATGTAAGGAAATATACTGAGAAAAATAACTATTATAATAAAAAAAACATTTGGACTGATTTAATAAAATTTTAACCAATCTATCCAGAACCCTCAAATAGAATTTTTTTTTTAGATTTTTGCAATGCATACAGGGTTAAGTGGCTTCCCCAAGGCCACACAGCTAGGTAATTATTAAATGTCTAAGGCCGGATTTGAACTCAGGTACCCCTGACTCCAGGGCCAGTGCTCTATCCACTGCACCACCTAGCCGCCTCTCAAATAGAATATTTCTATACTTCGTTTTCTCCCCTTTGGAAAAAGTGGCATAAATCAAGAGAAATTCTTATAATGGATTTAGTTTAAAAAATAAAATAAGGGACAAAATCAGGAGTATGCCCGGTTTTGTCACACATTCTGTTCTATATGAATAATTCAGAGAAGATGAAAATTGATCACTGAAATAGTTTCCATATAATAATAATAATAATAATAATAATAATAATAATAATAATAGCAATAACTAGTTTACAAAGTACTTTTACAAACATCTCGTTTTATCAACACAACAACCATGGGAGGTAGATGCTTTTATTAATATTGTCCTCATTTTGGTGGGGAGATAGGCTGAAGAAACTGAAATAGAAAGAGTTTAAATGACTTACCCAAAGTAATACAACTACTAAATGTCTGAGGCTGGATTTGAACTCAGATCTGTCTTCCAGGGAGTCAGTGATATATCCTCTACATCACCTAGTTGTTTCATCAAAAGAAGCTCTCATACAGAGTGTTCATATATAAGAAAAATTTACTTAGCAACATTTTCAATGAGTGTCAAATTTTATTTTTGAAAATTCAACCAATATCCTAATCAAACCTTTCAATTGATTAAAGTTTTAAGGCATGCTTAATCACTTTAAGACATCCCTAATCACTCAGAATGCAAAGAAAAAAGGAAAGGGATCAGTAACAAGACTATCCTTAGTTACTTTTTAAGGCAATGTGATTAGTGTAGTGGAAAGTATACAGCATTTAATGTCAGAAGACCTGACTTAACATAATGGCTCTGACTGACTTGTCTCTTTGTCTTTTTGAGGCTCTGATTCCCTAATCTTTAATATGAGGGGGTTGAACTAGATGACTTACAATGTCTTTTTTAGCTCATGATACCTGAAGTGATCATTATTAAAAATCATTAAATGTCATACAGATTTGAGGATCCTTAGTGAACTTGGGAAAAGATTGTCATTTAAATCCAAATTCTGATGTACAACATGATAGAACATTTACAATAATTTCTTACAATGTTACATGTGGTTGTGAATGATTTTGCTCTAGGACATTTAGTATACTTTTAGAAGTGGATATTAGAGCCTGACATGAGATGCTAACAATTTAATCTGATGTAGTGGAAAGAGTATTGGACGTGGAGTAAGATTACTTGATATGAGTCCTTTCTCTGCCAGTTAGCTATGTGATCTTGGACTAGCAATGTATAAGACTGGACAAGTCTTAACCTCTCTGAGGTCTCTCTTCCTTCCCCTCTCCCTTTGAATCATGAATCTAAAAAGGGGGAGGCCCTTGGAGACAGCTAGTTTAATCTAATTCTACAATTGAGAAGACTGAGAAATTAAGAAAGAGCAATTAAGTGACTTGCACAAGGTCATATAGGTTTTAGTAATCCTACAGGTTTTGAATCCAGATCTTTGCAATCAAGTGCCTCCCACTGAGAGTAACAATATTTACATAGAAGAAAAGGCTATTAAAGTTGTGGTGCAATAGAAATACTAATTTAATATAATTTAAATTGATATTATTGGGGGGAAAGGCAATTGATCATAATTAGATTAGGTAAAATGAAAAGTGAAACTTGTGCTGAGCAATAGTGTGGCATAGTAGAAAGAGCACTCCAGGACTCTGGAATTAAAGGACCTGGGTTCAGTTTATACCTCTGATACTCTAGTGAACAGATTGTACAGTTTCATCATCTGTATCTGTAAAAAGAAGATATTAGATGTTTTTTAGCAGTTCCTTCCAGTTCTGCCTCTTTTATTTTATAATCCTATGAAGTTTGACATTTATTCAATAAGTTTTTATTGAGGGCTTATGTTCAAGGTGCTGATAGTAGCACAGGATTGCTCCATGGGGAGAATAGTAAAGAAGCAGGGAGATTAATAATAAAACCACTAATAATTTAGAGATGAAGTATGAAGACTCTGAATTAGCAGAATAGAAATGAAGGGGGAGAGAAGGAGAGCAAAAAAAAATCATAAGGAATAATTTACAGATCTGGATAATTGGGAGAGGGGAGAAACTTGAGAAGGTGTTCCTTTTGAGTACCAGCAACTAGGAACGGGTGGTGTCATTAAGAGACACAGGGAAGTCAAAAGAAGAAGCTGACTTTAAGAGGAATGTGATGCTCTTTGGGGGGGGGGGGGGGCATGTTGAATTTGAAGGCCATGGGGCATTTGATCAGAAGTGACTATTAGAAACCTAGATAATGATGTGCTGGTGAAGCTATGGGAGAAAGAAGGCTGGAGATGTTGGGAACAATTCTCATACATTCTTTGCAATCACTTATAAATACTACTGCTGCTACAGTGTTTGGAATCATAAGACCTGGATATGAATCCTTTAGTTAGTGCAGACACTATTTTATCTATGTGAAAACAAAGAAAATTACCTCACTTTTCTGGCCTCTGTTTTCTCATTTATAAAATGTGAGATTTAGATTAGGTTCAATCTATGATCTCTTCCAGCCCTAAAATTCCCTTCATTAATTTACTTAACAAGTATTTATTAAGCATCTGCTATTTGCCAGGAAATATACTGAACCCTGTAGATAAAAAGGGAAAAAAATGGAATAGAATTAATTCTAAAAGGCACTCTGGGAAGGGATTTTGGAGACTCAATCAAGGAAGTAGTGATTCTTTTACAAAATGACCTATAGATTTCTGGACTGGCACAATCTCAATTAAAAAGAAATAAAATTAAACAAAACCAAAAAAAAGTATATATGTAGAGACAGCTAGGTGGTTAAGTACATAGAGCATTGGCTCTGGAGTCAGGAGGGCCAGAGTTCAAATTCAGCTTCAGACCCTAAATAATTACCTAGCTGGGTGACCTTGGGCAAGTCACTTAACTCCTTTGCCTTGAAAAACAAAAAGTGAGATATAATTTCTGTTGTGAACAGTCTTGGAGAGGTGGGTGGTAGGTGAGAGGAGATTAAATTTCAAAAGAATTTACAAAACACATGGACTTTTTTAGGAAATTTCTTTAATGCAATCATGTATACTCTCAAAATGAATTCTAGTCATTGGGACTGTAACTTTAAAAAAAATCTTAAAAACAAAAAGAGATAGACCTCCATGTACATTGAATAAAATTAGGATGCAAATCTGGACCCCGATGAGCTAGCTTAGGTGACATGAATTCACATGATTCCCCAGTTCCAAATCACACAGAAAGGAAAATTGCTACAGCTGAGAGAGAAAAGATATGTCTGGATGCTACCCTGCTTACTTCAGTAGGGAAAGAACTAGAGAGAACTAGACAGTGGGAAAGGGAAGAGTAGCTACTGTCTGCTTGGTGGGGGGGGGAGATTTAGAAATTGAGCTACTACTACTACTTTGAATAGCTGGGAGAGGAAGAAGGAATGGAATCAGATTAGGCTATCTTTTTGCTATGATCTTCTAGTATTTCCCATATAGAACTGAAATCCTGTGAGCATTTCCCCACTGGGCTAGTCAAATCAACTATATTATGATTAATTTTATTTTTGTTAGTCCTTTGTAAACCGAATTTGAGTTGAAATTTCTGCATTTCAAACTAAATGCTAGATTTGAGGTTCATTGGTAGATGCTTTCTTGCCCAAAGAGAAAGGTCAGTTTTTGAAACAGGGAAGTCCTGCTGTTTTAACAGCTTGCTCAGTCTTTAGTTACATGGCTCATAGCTTCCTGTCTTCTTAACACATAGTAAGCACTTAAAGGTTTTATCTATCTTTTCAAAGACCTATTATCCTTTTGGAAATGTTTAATGTATGTGTAAATTATTACCCATGTCTCTTTCACATTTCAGAAATTGAGATGGTAAAAAAATTATGTATGGATACTTAGAATATTAAGAACCTCTTAAAAGAATTCAAAGACTGAGCTTTAAGACACCCTCATATTTAGGGGGCATGAAAAAGAAGAGAACCCAAGTAGGAAGATCAAGGAGGAAGTCGTGGTAAGTGAATCAGAATGGGTGTAGCACTATGGACTTAATGGAGTTTTAAGTACGAATGAGATGAGAATCTGACTTTGCTTCACAGGGTTGGGAAGGACTATTGGTAGATGATGACATTTTGTGAAGAGATCATTAGTAAGCTCTAAGAAAATCTGATGCTAGGGGTAAAAGGAGTTAAGAAATGCTTGAGTTGATGAGGAAGTGAGCAAGTATAAGTGGAGGAAATGAATGTACAGGTGACTAAAGTTTGATAGTAAAAGGAAGAGACAGAAAAAGCAATAGGTCATAGGATAAAAGGATTAAGAGAAAAGTTTTTGTTGGTTTTAGGTTGGGGCAAACTTAGATGCTACAAATCCTTCCTAATGCATCTACACTAATATGCAAATAATGTACTTGCAGTTGATTCTTTGCTTCCGTTCTGTGTCCAAGTTGTGGAGAAAAAGAGAATGGCATTAGAAAAAAAATTGTTAAATGCTTTCAGCTTCAATCAGATTCATGAAATGCTGTCAGCTATACTTGTGAATGACTTTACCTGTATTCCAAAATTTCCCTATATTGTAATAAAATTCCATTGTGCATTTGACCACATATATGTGTCACACTATATATGATAGACAAAAGGACTGTCATAAAGGTAGGAGGAAAGACTGAGAACCCAAGCATAATCCTTGGGAGAACTCTAGCTTATTACTCTAACCAAAGGGTTCTGTACCTAGTATTGTTAGAAGCATTGATATTTCTCCTCCCCAATCTAAATAGTAACAACTATCTTTGTTCCAATATTTTTCTTCCCCTATTTTTAAGAATTGTACTTAAGCAAAATATCTTTAATTAAACTAGAAGGAAAATGTCATTGGAACTACTGTTTTTTCCTTTCAACCTAGAGAAAAATTAATTCTCTATTTTTAGTATCTGTATAAAGAAATTACAGAAATATATGATTCATTAATGAGAAATGTTGTAAGGTATTTAAAAACAACATTTTATCTTGCATAAGTAGGTCTTTTACACTCACATTAAAATTAGCAAACTTTTTATTCATTTATGAGCTTACATGGTCCATTTAAAATACTTATACATTATGAAACATTGGGAGTTAATTTATATCTAGATTCAACACAATAAAAACTGAAATCACTAAAAATATTACTTTTTACAGAGTTTAAATTAGAAAGACCAGTACTAATGATGACATTCTTAAGTATTATGAATTGACTAATTTTCCAGGACACCTTCTTGCTTCTTTTGTACTTCATTTTGTTCTTTTGTCTTTTTAGCTCTTTAGCTTTTTCACAAGTATGATGATTCAGCTAATTCATTAGTTTGAGGAACTACAATCATATGTTGATTCATGATTCCATCATCATTCACAATTCTCACCAATCTTCTTCGATTGTCTATTTGGAATAGCAAAAGGATTCCATTGTTATCAATTCAACTATAGAGTTTTAAAATAATTTAGATAGCTTCAATTTATGCTTTCAAATATGAAAATCCTGTCTGTCCATTTAAGTGAATATTTCAGTAAATCTAAATAATGCATGGTCCCCAGATTAGAGCTGTACATTTTAAAATAATTCCAAATTTGACTTTGCTCCATTGTGAAACTATATGGAACCCCTTAGAAGTGATGTTTTTATGGATATCTGTTCTTTCGGAGGATCTGAGTTCAAATTCCACTTCTGTGTGACTTATTTCTGACCTTATTTCCTTGCTTCTAAAATGAGGAAATTGGTATAAATGTCTCAGTTTCCTTCCAACTGTTGATCTATGCACCTAAGACTCCTTACACAAGAGTCATTTTATAGTTATCAATCTTATTTGTGTTTCTTTATGTTTTGTTTTTATTCTAGATCTGGATTTCATTCATGTAAAGTACTCCCATTTGGAAGTTCTCTCTATAAATTTATAATTTCTTGTCTTAGATTCCCATGATTATATTGCTATTAGATGACAGAGGTGGGATTTGAAACTGGATTTTCCTGATTCAAGGTGGGCATGGTCTCTGCTATGCCACTGTATAGTGAAAGGCCATGTAGCCTTTGCTGTCTGTTTGGGGAATAAACCCTGGAAATGTGTTTTGCACATAACTTGCAATATGTTCAGAGAACTGATGAGTGACACCAAAATAATATCCACGAGGATGGTTCCAGGCTAGATAGGATTTCTGGGTTGGTGTATTATCTCTCACAGTTTAATTTGTATAATTTCAGAATTTGGGGGATCAGAGATGGAATGCTGAATAGAAGAAACAGCAAAGAGGCCAGTGAAATTTGATTTCGGTATATATTTGAAGGGAGAGAGGGGAGGGGAAGTAAGGTATAAGAAAACTGTAAAGATAGGTGAAAGTCTTTAAAAACCATACAGAAGATTTTATATTTTATCCTAGAGGCAATAAGAGCCCTTGGAGATGATTGAATGTGGAAGTTTGAATGTAGTGAAATGATCAGACATCCTCTTTATTAAGATCAATTAGACAGGTGAGTTTCAAGCATTGCCTAAAAAACGGGAAAGACTTGAACTGGGGAGGTTCACCAGTAACTTAAAAAAATTTATTTATATTTTCCCAATATAAACACATTTTGTTTTATACATTCATCCTTTTCAATCTTTTGAGTTCCACTTTGGTACCACCCTCTCTTCTGCCCCCCCCCCCCATTTTTCCCCTCTGGATGAGGATGGCATTTTTCATAACAGATTTCTCAGGATTGTCTATCTTCATGGAACTGCTTCCACCACAGTTGATCTTCTCACTTTCCAAGCAGTAACTTGCCAGAGCCCAAGCAAATGGTATTAAGGGGGGCTTTAAGAGAGATACTGTAAAGGTAGAGTCAACAGTAAAGAAGTTAGGTCTGGAGAAGGAGATCTGAGGAACATTTCTATAGAGATGATCATTGAAACCATGGTAGTACATGAAATCACTTCCAAAATGGTGTAGAGGGAGAAAAGAGGAGGGTCCAAAACAGAACCTTGGAGAATATACTCACCTCTATTGGGTGTAATCTGGAATATGATCTGGTTTAAAGGAGACTGAGACAGGGCAGCTGACACACCAGAGAACTAAACCTGCAAAAGAGCAGTGTCACATTCTAGGGAGAAGAGAGTATCAAGAAGAAAATGATGGACCTTGTCAAAAGAAAGCTGCAGAGAGGGAAGAAAGGAAGATTGAGAAAAAAAAAAACCAAATAAGTTTAGTGATTAAGAGAGCTCCAGTATTGGAGAGGATACTTTCAATTGAATGATGAGATCAGATATCAGACTATATAAAGAGTTAAGAGAATGGGTGAAAAGGAAGTGAAAACTTCAATTGTAAATGATCTTCTTAGGGAATTTAGCCACAGAAGGGAACAGAGATATGGGTGATAGCTAATGGAAGACAGTTCAAATAAGGTTTTTTGGAATGGGAAAACGTAGGCATGTTTTGTAGATATTGGAGATGCAGCCAACAGATGGATTGAAGAAAAATGACAATCAGAATGATAGAGGGAGCAGATTGTTGGGAGAAGATAGGATGAAACAGGACTACTTGTGCAAGTAAAGTATTCACCTTGTCAAGAAGGACCACCCACCTCATTAAGATAGTAAAGACTTCTGGAGTTAAGGAGGGCAGAAAAAGTAAGTGCTCAGAGAATGACCTCAATTTTTCAGCAAAATATGAGGCAGTGCTCTCAATTGAGAGGGTTTGGGGTTGACACACAGAGGGAAAAGTGGAATGCCAACAGAATGTGAATGGATAAGGGGATGTCAGAGTTCATTTATATGGAAGCATTTTTATTTTAGATAATTCTAATCACTAGGAATTTATTCATTTATATCAAGTCTAAATCTTTCATCTGGTTCTCGTAGTTCTGCCCTCTGGGCCTCTTCATAACAGTTTTAACTTGAAGAATCCAATTTACAGGTCAGATAGCACTTTCATTATAGGGTAAAAGAATAGTACATCTCTATTCCCATTTTGCAACTCATTTGCTCTGTAAGAAATCTATAGTTTTCTCTAAGAGATGTCAAGTTTTGTGCTTCTTAGAAAGCATTCATATTATTAAATATTAAATAATAATTTGGTATCCTTATTTATGTGACATAGCAACATAGAAAGTCATTCAGGTTTTACAATAGAGAAGAATTTGCATTCCATCCCTTCTTTCTTATTTCAATCCCAATGATGTCATGCTATAATGAAGAGTACATATATGCTATGCCAGTGGAACAAGGTGAATTTAATCAACCCATATGGGGTTCATACAACCATTTTTACTACCATACCATAACCAATTGCAACATTTCTGTTCCAGTGAATTCATAATGTGACATCTATACATTTTCATTTGTCTCTGTCTTATGAATAGGAGATGGCAGGAGAAGCAGTGTAGTTAAACTAAAAATACTTTAAATATTAGCATATTTCTCCATGCATAAGATGCTCCCATGTATAAGATGCATCTTCATTTTGGGGCCTGAAATTTTGAAAAAAAATATATAAAGTTATTGAACTCAAGTTTTATTCATCACAAAATTCATACAACTCCTCATCACTGTCAAAACTCCCATCCATGAGTTTGTCCTCATCCATGTTTGATGACGAATCACTGAGACTCTGCTCTCCTGCCTGTGCTCTGGTCTGTGGTTGACCACAAGAACTCCCTGGACAAGTCTGGTATGTGAACACATTCTTAGTCCATTCCATTTCATGAACCTGAAGCACCAATTGCATCCTCCTTTGAAATCAGTCACTTCTGTTTCTTCAACAATTCTTCTGGACTCCTGCTGAACCAGTTTTGTGGTCACAGGAATTCCAATTGTCCTTTACTCTTCAATCCATCTCTTCAGTTCCTCTCTGGCGCAGGCCATTTGGCTGCCTTGACTCTCATGGCCTTCTTCTGCTGTGGTGTTGTCAGCAGGGTTTCTTCTTTCCATAACCAGTCTCCGATTGTTTTCTCAGTTGGAGGAAGACCAAACTGACATTCACTTTTGCAAACTGGATCACTTTGAACTTGAATTCAGCTCTAGACAAAAATCTTTTCTGAGTCATTTCTGGGAAAAACATGGCAAAATATCACCTAATATACCGGTAACAAATGCAAAACAATGTGAACACAAAGACAACAAGCGTGACAAAATGGGAAATGCAAATAAAAAAAAATTTACAACCACTGTATGAGACACTCCTAGTTTTTAGACCCCAAATTTTTTGAAAAAGGTGTGTCTTATACATGGGGACATACAATAAATAATAAGGGACCGTTGGTGGAAATGGAAAGGAACTGATCAAAAGGCAGTGTCTAGTGTCTGATCAATTGACACATCTTGGGGGCGGCTAGGTGGCACAGTGGATAAAGCACTGGCTTTGGAGTCAGGAGTACCTGGGTTCAAATCCGGTCTCAAACACAATAATTACTTAGCTGTGTGACCTTGGGCAAGCCACTTAACCCCATTTGCCTTGCAAAAAAACTAAAAAAAAATTGACACATCTTGGTGATTGGAGTAGGAAGGGAAGATGGATCTAGAATGGTAGATATTTTAGGGAACATCTCTTTCATATTCTGTGCCATCTCTTTTGAATATTTTACATGAACAAGTTACCTCTCAAGGCTTCAAAAGATCTCATCTGCAGTATGAGGGGGTTAGATTAGATGAAGGTCTAAAGTTCTCTTCCAACTCTAAAACTCTGTCATCCCAATTCAGAAATAAAGGCTTTGTACCCAATTTTCTAGTGAAAGTTTATTGGACAATGCATGATTCAATTCAATGATTGAGTTAATGTGGGAATTTGTTAAGAGAACTACTTACATCTTTGAGACATTTACTTCATCTAGTGTTTATGGTTGCCCCAGTTTAATTCACTGGACCTTGAATAGCTTTCTGTGATATAGTTTGCCTACCTATCCAGCAAAAAGAGTTGGGTTGCAGCAAAAATTGCTTCAAATTTGAGTAGGTCAGGGGGCAGCTAGGTGGCACAATGGATGGAGCACCAGCCCTGGAATCAGGAGAATGTGAGTTGAAATCCATTGTAAGGAGGTAATTTGGAGTGTGGAAAATTGGTTGTTGTCCTTTTTTTTGACAAGTACCAGTGATATCATGGCTATGTCTTGACTTACATATGAATTAGAATTAAGTAAGGCAGAAGGACAAAAGCCAAGCTAACTGGTTGTGGCCTGGTATGCAGTGGATGACCTTGGCATCTTCGATGTCTGACCAAGCTCTAAGCTCCATAGTGCCTGCTTCAATTGTCTTCATGGGAATTGGAAAAAATTGTTTTCCTCTGCCCATTCTGCTGGGAACGTCTTCAAATGAAGGTACTCACCTTCACCTGAAACATTAATAATGAGGCTCTAGAGGAGGGCAAAAGAAAGACAAGAGGAAAGATGCTACTATTCTAAAGTTTGGCCTAGGTATGATCTATATCATGAAATATTGTGATAAACAGTTTAAAATCTTTCATATGGAAAATATTGGAGGTCAAATATTTATTAAGTGCCTATAGTTCATGAGAAAGCATTCTTAGAATAGTTTTTGCCTTTGGCAGGAATCAACTGAGTGATTTTTAGATATTCTTACAGTATAACTAAAAGTCTTCAGTCAAAGAGCCATTTTGAACTATTTTGTATGTTATAAAAACATGAAAGTTCTCATTTTTCAAGCAATGTAACAATTACTTCTTAGCATTCTGGAAGAACCTAAAGAAGAAACAAAAAGGGAGTCATAATCATTTATGAAGATGGAAGTCCAAAGTTATTTGACTAAATTTTTCTCCCCTTATTTATGGAAATATTTTATTGTGATAGACATATTATGGTTGCCAGTTTTTATAAGACCCAAATTAGTGTTTATTTAAAATGAAAATGGGTTTAATAGTAGTCACATTTTCATACTCTGAATAAATCATGGTAGAAATTTAGTTCTTCCTCTCCTCCAGTGTGAACTTGGATCCAGGAAATTAGACTGACCCCTCCACTTTATAGTAGGCTAGGTATAAATAAGTGTTTGATTCAAACTGTTCCTTTTATCTCCATTTTTCTCTTGGATAGGGTTGGCCTACTACTGCTCAAGGACCTGGTTATAGCTATTGTGGGTTTTTTTTTTTTTTTGGAGTGGGGAAGGGTTCTTAACATCTAAACCCCTTTTAACTTGGGTGTTCTCCCCCTGCCACTTCTCAAGAAGATTGGGTCTGGAACTCTAGTTACTTCTTTGATTGTACTCTGATTATTGTCGGTGTTTTGATCATATAGTCATTGCTTCACAATTGGTCATATCCAGGACTTAAAAATTTCTACCATTGACTCATCTCTAGCACTCTTGCTGCTCCACCACCTCCTAGTTCCTGCCATTTCTCTATCAGAGAGATTCTGCCACTGCCTTCTCTACTACTGCCATCTCTAGGGACCAGCTGGGGTGAGTGGGAAGTGTTCCCTGGGGAGTTATGCAGGTACACAGGCTTCATCCCTGGGGATCTTTAAAGCTTTGGGGGGTTTTTTTTGGTAGTGGTGGTGGGGAAAGAGTAGTAACAGCTTTTTCTTTTGATTAAAAATTACAAGCCAGAAATCTAAAAAGTTGTCAGAATACCTTTAAACATAGATTAGAATAATAGTATTGTCTTCGTATCCCCAAAGTCTACCCTTATTCCTTGCAAATAATATATATTGGATTGAATTGCAGATCATGTAGCTACACCTTATCCTCTCAAAGTAGTCTTTTCTTGACTTACTTGAGCAGAAGGAGTCTTTTCTTGTGTACACACACACACACACACACACACACACACACACACACACACTCCAATGGTGTCTCAAAATGTGATCTGGAGACACTGGGAGTTTCTGAAACTCTTTTAGGGGGATCCAGATCTGCAAGGTCAATATTTTATTGTTGAGTCATTTTAGTCATGTCCCATTCTTGTGACCACATTTGGGGTTTTCTTGAAAAAGATAATTGGATGATTTGTCCTTTTTTTCCTCCAGCTCATTTTATGGATGAATGAGGAAACAGATGTAAATTGAGCTAAGTAACTTATTTAACATCTCACAGCTACCAAGTATCTGAGACCAGATTTGAACTGAGGGAGATGAATTTTTTGATTCCAGGTCCACCTAGCTGCAAAAATATTGAGAGAACCCATATTTAAAAAAGCTCTTTTTAATGGACAGCTAGGCAGTATAGTGAATAGAGCACTGGCCTTGAAGTTAGGAAGATCTGAGTTCAAATTTGGCCTCAGACATTTAATACTTACTTAGCTGTGTGACTTTAGGCAAGTCACTTAATCTCATTGCCTTGCCAAAAAAATTTTTAAAAAAACTCTTTTTGGAAGGTGCAGTCTTAGGTGTGTAAAGGGGACCAGAGCCCCAAAATTTTGACAACCACTGGTCTAGCTAGTCCAACCTACAACTAAACAGGGATTTTTTTATGTAGATATTTTTAATTCTCCTAAAACCAGAGACTTTTATATCTTGCCTTTCTCAGTCACTTCGCTTTCTGAAATTCTTCACTTCAGTTATTACCATACTCATACTTTTGCTGCCTTGCATATAATCTTTTTTTTTCAAGGCAGTGGCATTAAGTGGCTTGCCAAGGTCACAAAGCTAGGTAATTATTAAGTGTCTGAGGCTGGCTTTGAACTCATATCCTCCTGACTCCAGGGCCAGTGCTCTATCCACTGTGCCACCTAGCTGCCCCCACCATGCATATAATCTTGAAATAATTTTTGACTTTTCTTTCTTCCTCTAATTCTAATTACATTGCAAAATTTTGCCATTTATTTACTGTAACTTTGACCATTTTTCTTCCTTTGTCTTTCTATACCTACTTCTCTAGTCTGGATGTTATTTACCTTGAAAAATACTTCTTCAGTAACTGCCTGATGGCCCATCTCCTTCTTTCCATTTCTCCTAATCTGCTCCAAACAGACTTAGAATCAACTGCCTCAGTTATGATTGTGGAAATGCTACTCACTCCCAACTTTGTAAAGTTTTTCACTAGTTTCCACTTTTATCTTAAATTCAAATGCTGTATGTAGCACATGCCACAGGATGCCCTATTTAACAGCCTTTGACTCCCCACAGACTTTCCTCAGTGTGGGGGACTTTATGGCATGGTAGATAGGGCATTTCTCTAAAGCATTAAAATTTAAAGGTGAGTGATAACACTTGTATTCCTTTGGCAGGGAGAAATAAATGAGCTTAGTACCTGGTTAACCAAAATAGGAAGTGGCAATTACTCTCTAGCATAGTCTTATCCAGTAGTTACTTCTTGAGCACTAATATCACAAGGTCTTTCCCTGATTTATCTTTGTATCTGAGGTGTTCTTCCTGCCCCCTCCCCCTTTGCTTGTCATAAGCTTTGCTAGTTAGGTATCTGTTTCTTACTATACTACGATTCATAATTTTTACTCTATCAAACTGAATGATCTGCCTCTAGAGAAGTGTGGGTATATGAACAAGTAAAAGGTAACCTTAGAATCTATTGAGGTAGGTGAATGGGGGAGGGGGAGCATCACAGTAAGGAGTGAATGCTTTCTAAATCTCTTTATTGAGACCAATAATGAAAAATAGTCTGATATATTGGCCAAATTAAACAGATTCATTTTTATAATCCCAACCCTCAGATTACATTTTTGTTTGTTTTGATTTTTATCCTAACTTAAACACAAAAAGACCATTTCAAAACACATAATAGAACACAAAAAGAGGATGTTATAGGAAACTATGAATCTCCATTTCACTTTATTTATTTATTTATTTACTTATTTGCTCGTTTATTTACTTAATTTTTTATTTATTTATTTGTTTGTTCATTTATTTATTTATTTTTAAGTTTTTGCAAGGCAATGGGGTTAAGTGGCTTTCCTGAGGCCACTTATTAAGTGTCTGAGGGCAGATTTGAACTCAGGTATTCCTGACTCCAGGGCTGGTGATCTAGCCACTGCTCCACCTAGCCACCCCCACTCCATTTATTTATTTATTTATTTATGTGTTTGTTTGTTTGTTTTTTTAGGGGTTTTTTGGCTATGCAATGGGGTTAAGTGGCTTGCCCAAGGCCACACAGCTAGGTAATTATTAAGTGTCTGAGACCAGATTTGAACCCAGGTACTCCTGATTCCAGGGCCAGTGCTTTATCTACTGTGCCACCTAGCCACCCGTTCCATTTATTTTTAAAAATAATAAATCTTCACATTATTTTCAAAACCATCTTTCTCATCTATGCTTCTTTCTTGTCCTCTTCTGTGCATTTCAAAAAGTGTTTTGTTTATCTGTTTTTTATTTATTATTTTGATTTTCTCCTTAATTAAAAGAAGCCCCTGGGGCCATATGAGAAGAAGCCAAGGGCGGAATATGTAGAAGGGAGAAGAGTGTAAGAATTTCTACTAGAAACATAGGAAGGGACTTTGAAAGCTGAACAGAATTTTCTATCCTGGAACAGCTAGAGTTTGGTGAGGATGAGGGTGGGCATCACATGATCATACCTGTGCTGAATGGAGTGGGGAGATAATTGACTCAGGGCTTTGTAAATAAAGAGAAGGGTACATATGTGAGATATGTTGTGGAAGTCAAAGTGACAATACACGAGAACAGATTAGAAAGAGTACAAGAGAGAAGTTGGGGATGATACCTAAATTCTGAGCCTGGCTGAGAGGGAGGATGATGGCAGCTTCAATAGCAACAGAAAAGTTGGAGAAAAGGAAGAGTATTTTTGTGGAAAAGACATTGCTTTGGACATAATGAGTTTGAATTATATATGGGATATTCATTTCCAAATATTAAGAAACAATTGGTAATGCTAAGTCAGAAAGGGTTAGAGCTGGATATATAGATCTAGGAATACTCTGCAGAGATAAATGAGCTGGTGAGATCATCAGGTGAGATAGTATAAAGTGAGGAGAGGTAGGGCCATGAGTGGGTGAGTGGGTATGAGAGGTGAGTGGGCATGACCTGATTTAAGAATCATCAAAGGAAACTAAGGAGTGATCTGATAAGTAGAAAGAGATCTTGAAAAGAACGGTGTCCTGAAAATCTAGGGGAGAGCGTGAATACCCAGGAGAAGAAGAGGGTGATCATCAGTGTTAAATGTTACAGAGAGATCTACAGGGATGAGAGTTGAAAAAAGACCATGTTTGGCAATTAAGAGATCACTGGTGTCTTTGGAAAGAGCAGTTTAACTTGAATGATGGGAATGGAGCCAGATGGCAGAAGGTTTAGAATTGAGTGAAAAAGAGAGGAAGTGGAGGGGCAAAGAGCTTTCTTGGAAAAATTCTGACAAAGAAATGAGAAGGAATATAAAATAATAGTTGCAGAGACTCCAGTAGATAGATTAAAGATTAGGAGAAAAGGATATAATAAAGAGCCAGCTTTGTCCACAGGAGTGGATATTCTGAAAGCTTTAAAACAGATAAGACTCCAGGGCTCAGGAAATGGAGCCCCCCAGTAGAAGTGAAAGGGTCACAGACAGTTGGGATAGTGTAAAGAACTTCAGGATTTGTTTTCTTCTTTTTTTTTTCCTTCCATCATTTAGTTTCTTTCTTTCTCTTTCTACTTCTGCCTTATGAGAAGGAAATGAGAATGATTATCTACAGGGATTTCTTTCTCACATGCGAACTGCCTCTAGGGCAAGGGTTCTCAACTTTTTTTTTTTTGGTCTTATGAACTCATCTGGTAGTCTAATAAAGTCTGAGTGCTTAGAATGTCTTTAAATATAAAACAAAACACACATGGAATTTCAAAGGAAACCAATTAGATTGAAATATTTATCAAAATATTAAAAAACAAAAGCAAGTTTGTAGACCTCAGGTTAAAATTTCTTAATGTTGGGCAAGATAAGAATCAGCCAGCATGAGACAGGTAGATGTAGGATTCCTTGAAAGAAAGGAAGAAGAGATGCTATGTATGGTCTCCTGGCTGGGGCAACTGTTCATATAAAAGAAATATATATACATATATATATATATATATATATATGTAATATATATATATATATATATATATATTAAGTGGAAAACATGAAATGTGAAGTATATTGAACAGTTTTTAAAAAATCTGTGGATGGGGAGGCTAGGTGGCACAGTGGATAGAACAGTGGCCCTGGAGTCAGGAGTATATGAGTTCAAATCTGGCCTCAGGCACTTAATAAATTACCTAGCTGTGTGGCCTTGGGCAAGCCACTGAACCCCATTTGCCTTGAAAACACCTAAAAAAATAATAAAAAAAACTATGGATGACACTTTAGCTAAATATTCAAAAATATCCATTAAAGAGGTTATTAATTAATATTTTACTTTTTTAGACAGCTGTAAGCTTCTGCAAGATAGTATTTAGGATAGATGTATGGAGTTTTGCTTGTTTGTTTTGTAAAAACCACCCCTACAAACTCTACTTTTTCATTATGTGCAATTAAGAGTATTATAATAATAAAATCTGCATAGTCTTTTCTGATTTAAGATAAGTACTATTGACTGTAGGCAAAAAAATTTAGCCTGACTCTTCTGGAGTGTTGATCTAGATGATCTCTGAGATCCCTCTTCAACTCTAAATCTAGTGATTCTTATCAGATTATAAAGTTTCATTACTGAGTGGAATTCTTGAAACATTTACATGTCTACCTGAAAAAAAAATTACTCTTTTAATATAAAATTTGCCTATTCATTAAAAGTACTAATCATGAAAAATTGTCAGTTGCCAAAAAAAAAAAAAAGAAAAATAATCATTGTGGCCTTTTAACTAAAAGGATTACAGAAAAAAGTAAAATTAGTTATATGGAAGGTAAACATTCAAAGTATAGAATAAACTATTTAAGTACTAGACTTCATTTATTCTGCCAAGGTTTCATGGGGAAAAAAAAGAATTTAGATTAGAAAAATGGATTTTGTTCCCTAGGAATTAGCTGATATTTGCTCAAACTTTGGCATTATATTAACTGTATGTTTTATTTTCAAATCTAGAGGATAGTGTGGTCTTTTATGTCCTGCCCTTGTTATTACCCATGATTTTATATTGTTTCCTAGTAAGGCACACGTCACTGTATACAGATATTGAAAGGTCATTTGTTAATAAGTGTCATCTCTTGTTAGAAAAGCCTGATATATCTCATTGATTTTTGTACCTCGTTCATGAAGAAAATTTTTTGGAGTGATTCATTATTATATTAACCTTTTCTGTCTTTTTCATTACTGGTCTTGACATTTTCTGATCCTGAAAAAAAGAAGTGCATACCCATTGATAAAGAAGTTCGTGTGTTTTCAGACAGTATTATAGTTAATAGTCTTTCAGAAAGAATCCTTTCAAGTGTCTTTTTCCTTAAAGAAAGATAGGACATTAAAAAGAAGACAATAGAAATTTAATTTGTTATTGTGAGAGGTAGAAAATTTTAACCCAATAGCTTTGATATAATATGTATTGATCCTGATTTGAATTTCTTATTGGGTTCCCAAAGTAATTATGAGTGTAGAATAAAATA
>NC_133664.1:61445132-61495830 GCF_037893015.1 Macrotis lagotis | reverse complement strand
TAATTAATCATTTGTGTGCCACTCTAATCCTCTACTAGCTCTGATGTAAATGTTTTTGGCATATAAATTGCTGCCTCTCCTTGGAGACTGATTTTTCTATTGTAAAAAATGTTTAAAGAGTTCACTAAGCAAAGATATTTTAGGAACTCCCTTCACCCCACCCCATCTTCTATTCTCTTTAAGCTTTAGCCACCAAAGTTGATCATATATTGAGAAGAACTCCTGCATAGTTCAGGACCGGATGGTGTCTTTAAACCTTCAATTCAAGATAATAAGGATGGAGGGAAGGAATCCTTCTTCTTCTTCTTCTTCTTCTTCTTCTTCTTCTTCTTCTTCTTCTTCTTCTTCTTCTTCTCCTTTGTCTTTTGTTCTCAAAGAAGCCCATTACTTCAAGGAGGTGATCCCTTAACAAGCAAGTAAATTGGATTTGAATGAGGGGGACTGGGCTAAGTCCACCAGCCTCACTTTCTTCTCCAGAGCCATCAGGGTCCAGTGACCAGATATGAATCAGGACAACTAGATATGGCCCTGGATTCAAGGCAATCAGGCTTAAGTGACTTCTCTAAGGTCACCCTAGTAAGTGTCAAATGTCTCAGGTTAGATTTGAACTCAGGTTCTCCTCACTTCAGGGCAAGTGCTCTATCCACTATGACACCTAGCTAGAAGGCAAAGAGGAGAATTTATAGTTCTCTACAAACATGTGCACAAAGGCTAATGCTGATGTGAAATATAAATGAAAAGATTCTTACTCTCTGTAAAGATCTAGCCATCTCCCATTAGACATGCCTCTTTAATATGAATCAATCTGAATTTCTTCTTTAGACATAGCCTCATAAGATTCTAGTTATACTCACAAGTATTTTTGTTCCATGAAGCTTCTCAAATATAAGTTCCTTGTCTACCAGAGTACACTGAAAGACAATTAAATGCTTTTTGTCATGACACAGAAAAAAAGTATTGTATTTACCCAGCTCTAAAGCAACCAATCAATTCATTCATAGTTAGTTGGTCAGTTAAGGAGTGGTAGGTTCAGTTAAAGGAATGATTTGACAGATTTACTGGATGTTTGATGAAATGACTGGTTCAGTTCCATGGCAGTGAAGGGTGAAGTGTTTCCACAGAGGCTGTCAAAGTAGAATGACAATCGACAAAGAACTTGAAACAGATCGATTTTATTTCCCCAGATCTTACCCCCCACATTTCCCCCCTCCCACACATATTATTAGAAAACTTAGACACGTTCATTTTGGGTATATATTTGTGAATAGCCACAACAGCAATAATAACTATAGCTTTGGGGGGTGGGTAAACCTTGGATCAAGTAGAGAATGGCTAATCAAAGTTTGATGCAGCAGAATAGTGTTGTCCTATAAAATAAAGTAAAGATGAGGAATGCAGAGAGACATAATTGTATCACTCGGTAAGCAGAACTAGAAAATAATATACATAACTAAAACAAGGTAAAACAGAAACATGAAAAGTTAGTAAAAATAATTGTAATGATGAATCTCTAGATTTGGTGATAGTAGATTACTAGTGCAAAATGTCACAAGATTTGAGTACTGCCAATTTTTTTAATCAACTTTTACTTTGTTTTACATTGTTCCAAAAGGAGTGAGGGATTCTAATTTCTCTGGGTTCCCCACCAGTTTTTTCTTGTTCTTCTTTGCTGGATCTTCAACCCGTTTACACTAACTGTGGGTGTCTCACAGGCTTCTGACCTGTGTTCTCTCTTCTCCTTCCTCTGCACTATCTCAGTTGCTAGCCAATCCTCCTGACTTACGTCCTGCCACTGGACTCCATTGATCTGGGAGGAGAAAGTGAAGTTGGTGGCTTTGCACAACATTACCTCACTGAAATCCAGTTCACTTATTGGTCCTCTTCTAGAATGAAGGACAGATAACAAACAACAATTTTACTTGATGATTTCATCACCTCTTATCCATTCAATTACTCTTCTCAAATCTACTTACTGAGCCCTAACTTCTCTATTCATCTTCAGTGTCACATTTCATCTACCTATGGGACGTATTGACCTAGATGTTCCACAGAGATCTTAAACTCAATGTATCCAAACCTGAACTAATTAGCTCTTTTCTTCCTTACTTCCCCCTTACTATGAACAGTACCACAATCCTCCTCCCAGTCATGCAGACTCATAGCCTATGTATTTATTGTGTGCCTTCTATGTCTTATAAACATTGTGCTAAGCACTGGATTTAGAAAGGAAGGCAAAAGGAGTCCCTGATCTCAAGGAATTCACAGTCTAATGGTGCGGACGCGCAAACAACTTTGTGTACAAACAACGGATACTGATATGTGAAAACACATATATACACATATAAAATATAAAACTATATATTTTATATTTGCATATATTTTATATAGATATATCTATATAGATTTATATAGATATATCTATATACACATATATGATAAATAGGATACAATCAAAACCAGCAAAACACTAGAATTTAAGAGTATTGGTAAAAGCTTTCTGGAACTTAAAAGAAGTCAAAGAAGTCAGAAGTTATAAAAGAGGAGAGAAGGTGTTCTTGCGCATAGGAGGTGGTCACAAAGAACAGTAAAGAGATCAGTATAACTGGATCACAGAGTGCATGAATGGTGAAGGATAGGGGGAGATTTGCTTATTTGATCATGCAAGTGTTAGGGAGCCAATTGGAGTTTAAGGGGTTGAGTGATCTGTGGTTGAACCTGTGCTTCAAGAAAATCACTTTGACAACTGGGGAGAGGTAGGACTATAGGGGAGAGAGGATTCAGGCAGAAGACCACCTAGAAGGTTACTGCCCAAGTAAAGGTATGAGGTGATCATCACCAGGGTGAGATGGTGTCAGAAGAGAGATGAGGGGCCTATGCAAGAGATATTATAAAGGTAAAAAATCAAGTTCTAGTAACAAATTGGATATGGAGCTATGATAGAGTGAGGAGCTATTTATCATATATATGTGTATATAGATATACATATATATCTATATACACACAATACACATAAAATATATGCAAATATAAAATATATAGTTTTATATTTTATGTATATGTATGTGTGTGTGTGTGTGTGTGTGTTTTCACATATCAGTATCTGTTGTTTGTACAAAGTTGTTTGCATGTCTCCACCATTAGACTGTGAGTTCCTTGAGATCAGGGACTCCTTTTACCTTCCTTTCTAAATCCAGTGCTTAGCACAATGTTTATAAGACATAGAAGGCACATAATAAATATATATTGACAGGCTGACTGGACTGTTTTATAGATAACATGAACAACCCACTTAATAAATCAAACATTTAGGGAATTCAGTCACTTCTAAACATTCTAGCATAAGTTGTTTGAAATGGTCTTTTTTCCATCTGATTGTGAAATTAGAATAACTCTGAAGCATTCTGTCCGTATGTGGAGGTGTTAGATTCCTGAAGAGGATCGCCTGGTTTTACTGCATGGCTTCTTAAAAAGTATCTGTTCTCTGTGACTTGGGGGAAGTTGGGCTGGGGGAAGGGAGAGGCAGTTGTAAATCAATATGGCTATAAAGTCATTCTACCACCTGGTTTATTTATTATTCAGAACTTTTACATTAAGTTAAAAGGATAAATGGCCCTGATTCTTATTGTTTTTGTTAATGCCTTTTGCTTTACCTGAAAGGAGTCTGTATTGATCCATGGAGACCACTACAATAAAAGTAGAACATGGTAATTAGCCCACTTAATTGACCTTTATCAGAGTAAAAAACAGTGAATTTAATCAGGCCTCTTTGACTGAATCGGAAAGCATGCTTCCTGGCCCACTAAATGTTTGTGGCTCTGCTTTGACATGCTCTTTTCTCCTGTCTTCTAAAGGCTTAGATCTCTTTTTTTCTTCTCCCTGGCTGGGAAAAAGCTTTTAATAGCAAATTGAAGCATCTGCTACAAAGGATTCAGCATTAAAAACTTCCTCTAACTATGGTTATCTGCAAAGTGGGTGTCTTTCATATTCCCTTTCCAGTCCCTCTGAACTCTGGAACATTGCACTGCAGCCGTATCTTCAGGTTGTCTCTACTAAGACAATTCTTGCTCAGATGGCCCTTGGCTATCCATGGAGCCACTGCTTGTACTTCGACCCTAGACACTATTGCTTCAGGATCAAAATAAAATTGTTTCCATCCAATTTCATTTCTTCACAAATACATGAAATTTAGAGCCTTGTGACAGGATGGAGAGATATTAAAGATAGGACAAATCAAAAGTCCCTGACCTCAAGGAGTTTCCATTCTACCATTTGTCTCATCTGTGTGTGTATGTATGACTTTCTGTGTGTGTATGTATCTATATGCATCTATTTGTATATATATGTGTGTGTGTGTGTGTGTGTGTGTGTGTAAGAATATGAGAGAAACTATTGAACTATTACTAGAATATATATATTTTGCCAGGGGAAGAATCATTAGATCTAATACCTTCATGTGACAGATGAGAAATCTAAAGCCTAAATAAGTTACCTGTGGTCATACAAAGATTGAGAGGTAGGAAAAGCAGAACTGGATCTGAACCCAGGTTCTGCTGTGTTCTCTCTCAAGGAGATGGGCTCTTTGTTGAGTTTAGTCAAGTACACAGTACTCAGCTGCATCCTATAAGGGACCTCTTTCCAAAGCAGTAATAAACTCCTCTCCAGTAACTAGTCCCTAACCCGATCAGCAGCAGAGGACAAAGGGAGTTCATTAGTAATACTGTCATGCTTCTCCCTGAGCTGAACCCCACACTGGAAGTGCTCATGGACGGGTGGTTCTTTCATCTCCAGGCCATCTCCAGCTTACCACTTCTAAAAATAAGCTGCTCAGAATTCCGGCAAGATTGAACTGGTCTGAGGATGCCTGGAACTGAATTACTAGCTTAACTGCAACCATTCTTGGAATGGTCAGAATGTTTGTTTTAGGGAGGGAAGATGGGGAAAATGTCAGTGAGTAGCAATTACCCTACACCCCAAAGACATATGTGGTACATGGGTTATATGTGCCTATGGGCATCTTCTTCATACATACATAAATATACTGGCAGCATGTTATAGGAGCAGGAATACTGACTTGAGATTCAGAGTGCCTGACTTTGAGTTCTAACTGCTGTGGGAAGACATGGGCAGATCCCTTTGACTTTATGGACCCTGGACTAGATAACTTCCAAGAGCCCTTTCTAGCTCAAATTCCTATCATCTTGGTTTCCCTGAATCTGCCTTTTATTTTACTTCCTGCTCTTTTGTCTAATCAAAATATCTTCATTTGGAATCTACATGTTTTTAGTCTTGTGCATAGCTGACTATAGTTCCTCTCCCTCTGCGAAGCTAAGTTGTCTTCAAGACTCCAGAAGTCCAAAAAAAAAAAAAAAAATCTCCTTTTCCCCTTGATCCTGCTAAAAATGGGCTTCCACCTCATTCTCTTTGTAGTTTTCGGTCAGCCCCCTCACATCTTGCTTGCACTGACTGGTAACCACTTCTCTAGTTTTCTCTAACATGTTGAGTCCCACTTGTTGTCACACCCCTCCTCTTCCAGCTGTCATTCAGAATCCATACTTCCTGGACAGTTAAATTCCCCAGCTGCTGCCGCACTAATCTGACTTAGAAAGTTTGGGTTATGTTTCCCAAACAAGAGCAAATGGTCATCCTTGCTACATAGTCTTACAATGGGGTTAAATGCACCTTTGCCTAAAGAAAGCTGAATCTTCTAAACTCTAGTAAATAATATTCCACTTAAGTGATGTGACCCAATACTAGATAGCATGCTAAGGACTTCCTTTGAAATAAAACTCCCCACACTCCCCCGTACTCTCATGGTACTGCCAGATACTGCCAGATCTGATTATGTCGCTCATATGCTCCGAACATCTTAGTGGATCTCTGTTGCCTACTGAATAAAGTCCAGACACCTTAGCTAACATTCAAGTCCTTTTACAAAGGCTTCACTCAGAACACTCTCCCTGGTTCATATACAGTGCTTTCCCCATCTCCTTGTATTTATTTCTATTTTCTAATCTTTTTTCCACTCTCATACATCTATTTTTTTCTTTGAAATCCTGTCTGACATGCAAAATCCAACTTACTGGATTTGGGATCAGGAAGGACCTGGGTTTAAATTTAGATATTACCGGGAACTCACTTTTCTCCAACCTTATAACCAGTTAGTGGTTGAGGGCTGTTGTTTCCACCCTTGTAACAGTTCCAGGACATACTCCCTTCTCTCCTCTGGCGCTGCCACCATCCTGGGGCTGACCCTTCTTACCACTTCTGCTGCTTGGTCTCCCTGCCTCAAGCCTCTCCTTGTATCAAACCATCCTCTACTCACTATCAAACTGATCCCCCTGAAACTTGGATCTGATCTTTCTCACCACCCTCATTCAGCAACCTCCAGACTCCCTGTTACCTTTGGGATCAAATTTAAACTCCTGGCCTTTTAATCCCTTCCTTGCCTGGCACCCTCTTACCTTTCCAGTTACCCTCACACCCTGCTCCCCTTGACAGTCTGCAGTCCAGGGACAGTGACCTTGTGGCTGTTCTTCTGATACAACATATACCTCATCTCTACTGTAGGCATTTCCACTGGCTTTCCGCCCTGCCTGCAATGCCCTCCCGCCTCATCTCCAGCTCCTGGCTTCCCTCAAGTCTCAGCTGCAAAAAGCCCTTCTTAGGCATCCTTCATATTGATATTTTTCCTCAGAGTTTACCTCAGAGATTTATCCAGCATTTTTTTCCTTAAGCACTGTTTCCATATTGTCTTCACCAGTAGGCTGAGCTCCTTAAGAGCAGGAACTAGGGTGTTTTTTGTTAGTTTTCTCTTTTTTGCTTTTCTATCTCCAGTTAAGTAGCATAGTGAGTAGAGTGCTGGACCTGGAGTCGGGGAGATCTGAGTTCAAATGTGACCTTAGACAGCAACTAGCTATGTGACCTTGAACATCTTTTAACTTCTGTCTGCCTCAGTTTCCTCAGCTGTAAATTATGGATCATACAAAATAGCACCACCCTCACAGGGTCAGTGTGAGAATCAAAAGAGACAATACTTGTAAAGTGTCCAGTACACAGTATTCACTTCATAAAGGTTAAGTGACTAGCATGGAGTCAGGAAGATCTGAGTTCAAATGCTACCTTACACATTTATTGCTCTTTAATTTCCTCAGTTGTAACATGAAGAATTTGAACTTTGTGATTCCAAATAGTGACCAATGATCTAAGAAATGTTACTCAGTCTTCCCAGTTGGATATTATCTTTCCTTTCTTAATCCTTACTTAAACATTTTATGCTCTTTTTAAATTTTATTTATTTATTTATGCTCTTACCCAGACTATGGCTTTTGTTTAGTTTTATATTGACTGTTAAGCAATCGTATGTTCTATAACTTCCCTGCTAGCTTAAGTGCTGGGAGAATAGGGACTCTCTCTTAATTAATATTGTATTTTTTTCTGTCACCTTTTTCACAGTGGTCTATAATGATAGCAGCTGAATAATTGATTGTTGAATAAATAAAGACCTTTGGGCTATGGGGGGAGTGAGCACTAGCCTTCCTGCAGCACCTCCCTTCCCTTGGGAATCATGTTCTTGGATTTTATTTTTGTTCTGCTTTTTAAAATGAGTAAATACTATTGCACTGGTCAGGGTGTTTCATCTTCCCTTTGTATTGAAAGCCATTCAAAAATAATGACCACATCATAGATGTTCCATGATGTTCTGCAAATGTTGAGTAAAATGTGAATTTAGTGATTAGTAACATATTTGTTCTTTTCACTTCCACTTACCCATGAGTCTAAAAGACTACATATATATACACACACTCACTTAAATAGGGCCATTTGGTCATCTCTTTTAAAACTGGAAGGGATCTTAGCATAAATTTGAACACCCTTATTTTATAAAAGAGGAAACTGAGAAGGAAAGAATTGTATTTATTTGTTTGTTTATTTATTTAAATTTAAGGCAGTGGGGTTTGAGTAACTTGCCTAAAGTCACCTAGCTAGGCAATCATTAATGTCTGAGGTTACATTTGAACTCAGGTCCTCCTGACTCCAGAGCTGCTACTTTATCTACTATGCCACCTAGTGGCCCCTAAGAGACTGAAAGAATTTAAGTGATTTTCCCAGGATCAAAGCTAGCTCAATCAGAACTTAGGTCTTACCCTTTAGCCATTCAACCTCCTAGTTCCCTTCAAAGAAATTTGAATGAAAATATTAAAATTCTTTTAAAACTATGGACTTATATATTCAAATTCAGGTCTGACTTTGTGGTCATCTACTTTAGCCCTCCCCCCCGAAGAAACTTAAGATCCAGGGGTATAAAATAATTCTCCCACAGTCACATAGGGAGTATGTGTCAAAGGATTTGAACCCAGGCCTTCTGATTTCCAGTCAGAGTTTCAACACTTTTCTGGTTTTCAGTACATTTTAGAACTCTTCCTCTCCTAGAAAGAGGAGTTAGCTAAACGTTAAAAGACCTAGGTTCTAGTCTTGGTTATTCTACTTACTATGTGGTGTTGGGCAACTCACTTTAGACCCTCAGTTTCTTCATAAATGATCTTTAAAGCCCCAGTATTCTCTGATTCAGTGGCCAAATGTAGGGGAGCAATATTGAAATCTGTTCTCATCATAAGGAGGCCGGTGTTCCTAACCCCATCCCAAGCATTTAAGGCATCATCATCATCATCATCATCATCATCATCATCATCATCATTATTCCATCAAAGTAGGATCTAAGGATCCTTTCTTTTATAAGTTGACTCCATTTAGCAGTACTAGAAGCTGTTCCAAAAGGAAGGTTTAGTAGAACAGCTTCTTTGCCCCCTTGCCCCTTCTCTTCCCCTCCCCCCATGATCATTTTCCACATAGCTAAAAACTACATATTAAAACTGGAGACCAGAATTACTTGGATGGGGAAAACATATGTCTATTAAAATTTAATATACTTAAATGTTCAAATGATTGGATATTAAAAATGGAGGTAAGGGAGAAACAGCCACTAAATCATGACATTTTTATGTGATATATAAAAGATTAGTGATGAGAATGAGCTAATTAAATTGACCTTTAAAATTTCCCCACCCTCCTGGAAGCTCAGTCTAATCTTGGACCTCCCACTGTGGAGATAAACAGTCTCACTCCAGACTTATAGAAGAGAGAGGAAGAATGGCACCATGAATCTCTTTCTTTGAGAAACAAGTAATGAATTTCCAATTATAAATGTATAAAGACCATCAAAGAGCTAACCTGGTCTCTCTCATTCTAAACCCATTGACTGACACAGGCTTTAGGTTGCAAGGATTGCAAATAGAATTAGAGGATGTGTCAATAAGATCTTCAGTGTATGAGATCATGAAAATGAGCTTGTGGGATGAGCCCTTTACTGACCAAACCTTGAGAATGGGGTCAAATTGAATTAGAATGAGCCATGCCACATTCCTACCATTGTCCAGCTTTGTCTTGGAAGCTCAGCTGTTGGAATACTCCAGCCCTCTGTCTACCTCTGCATACATCCTCTCTTTATGAATAACTCAAGGTCAACTCTCATTCTTCAAGATGTCAAATAGACAACTCAAGGGCTAGCAAAGGAGGTCCCAGAGAGCACTGAGAAGATTTTTGAACATTTGCTCAGTTGCCTGATTAAAAATTCGAGGAACTCTGTTACCCTAAATATTGACAAGAGAATTGTTGGGAAGGTAGTCATGGGCATCTGCAAAATAATGGTAAATCTTTATCAGTAGCTTTATCCCTGTCACGGATTGAGGAGGTGAGTGACCTCTATTGTGAAGGACATCACTGAGAGGCAGTAAGTATCAAACATGTATAGCCTCCCTTACTGGCAGTTAGGAAGCCTGAATTCAAATCCCATCTCTACCATTTCTTGGCTGCGTGACCATGGACAACTCACTTATTTCTTGAAGCATCCTCAGAAAAGAGGGGCTAATAATGCCTCTTTTACCTGTCTCCCACACAGACAGCAAATGAAATGAGATACTCAAAATCAAGTGTTACCAATTCAGGAGAGAATTCAGAGTTTCTGTGCTAGATCTTTTTAAGTAGTTCCTTCCTTTTTCTTTTCTCTTTCTTTCTTTCTTTCTTTTTTGTTTTGTGAGGCAATTGGAGTTGAGTCAAGTATCTGAGGAGGATTTGAACTCAGGTCCTCCTGACTTCAAAGCCAGTGCTCTATCCACTGTGCCACCTAGCTGCCCCTATTCCTTTCTTTTTTATCACTTTGATTCTAACTGGTCATTGGTTGAGCTTTTGTTGTGTTTCCGTTGTGCACAAGCAGCCCCTTCATTTACTTATAAGTTGCATGTTTTTGTTTACCCAACTTTCTCTGTATGAATACTTTATTTTGCCCTGATTGAGTTCATGAGCTTCAACCCAAATAAGATGCAAGTGGCTCAACTGGAGGAGCCAGGCAGCATTCTCTCTTTTTTTTAATGTGTGTGAAAAGAGAATATTTCATCTTAAAATAATTTCATCTAAGATATTATCCATTTCAATGAAATTTCATACTGTTTTATCCTGACTTCCAAAGATCTTTTAGTCTCAGTCTCTCCACATGCTGGGACCCACATATGTGCATGTTATTACTTTATCTGTCCAGACCTGTTGCTTAGAATTTCCCTGAGGAAATAGCCAGATTTTATCAATTGAGAAACTCACAAGTATGTCCACTCATTTTTATGAGAACTTGGGTACAGTTTTTCCTTTTTTTTTAGCAGCTTTCAAAGTGAAAAGATCACTAGCCTTAAAAATGATCATTTCTTTTCTCTTTCTTGGCACCTACCCAAGCTAATTGTATTTAGTGGACTATAAGTAAAGAATACATTGAGGAAGGCATTAAATTAAAAAAAAAAAGACATGATGAGCCCGAAACAGCCCTCAACTCATAATTTGGTAGCTGCTAGTAATTAACATGTTTCTATTATCTGTGAACTAGATTTAATAGGTATCTTCTATCTTGACTTAAAATATATGAGAATGTGAAAAATCAACCATTCAGCATGCTTGATTGTCCATTAAAGAATCGGCATGTTTGAGTGAATCTAGCTTATAGGAGTCTACACGAAGAAGAAATAACAAATCTTGACTTGTACAAGACAAGGTGAACAAATTAGTGCTGTGTACTGTTCCTGCTGCAACTTAAATGGACAAGTATGGTCATCCATCTTAAGCACAAGGTGATCATGCAGAGCGAAGGCATGCAGATGGAGGGGATTCATTGAACATCTGAAAACAACAAGGAAGCACGCGTCCTAAAGGTACCGATTCTTTTTGCTCCATTTTACTTCTTGTGATTGTTGATTTTGTGATCCATTTCATATTTTCTGTCCTATATCACTCAAGGCATCAGTTTATTTTAGATTTGAACTCATTTTGCCTTAGCATCCCTCTTAGAAGGGTTGGCACCAGAACTTTGATTTTCATAGGCAAAGGGAACCCCTGCTTCTCACAATGATCTTGAAACAGAGAATGTGCTGGTCTATGTCAGTGTTTGTGTGTGTGTATGTGTGTGTGTGTGTGTGTGTGAGAGAGAGAGAGAGAGAGAGAGAGAGAGAGAGAGAGAGAGAGAGAGAGGAGGGAGGGAGGGAGGGAGGGAGAGAGAGAGAGAGAGAGAGAGAGAGAGAGAGAGAGAGAGAGAGAGAGAGAGAGAACAAACTCAAGTTTAGATATTCCTGACTCCAAGGTTCCCATTCTTCACCCTAGGCTGTACTGCCTTTCTTTATTCATTCTACTAATGAAAGTAAATCCTTTATGGATCATATCAATGTATCAGCAGTATTTGTGTCAACTTGCCAAGCTGAAAAATCTCCAAATAACAATCTAAAAGTACACTGGGATAGAGAAACACTGCTTGTGCCTCAGATCCTTAAAGTGCATCTATCAACATGATGTCTGGGTTAGATATTAAGACTCTTAAACTTGGAAAAGTTTCTGCTTCCTTCTGGTTTCAAGCTTAAAATAGCCTTGAGGCATCATCTTCTATGCCCTAGCCTGGTTACCAGATACACACCCAGCACTTGGTTTTCTAAGTCTTCCAAACAGCTTGCCTGGTTGCTTATAAAATTCAGCCTCCGCCTGCTTAAAGGACTTTTGAGAATTTGAGTTCAAATGTGCATAGTAGCCACTTTTCATGGAGTTTGACAGAAAGACTTAGGATTCCTCCCAAGTCAAGCTTTAGGCACTGTTACTGATATGCTACTTAATTCTAAGTGGGTATTTGATGGGGGTACTACTGTGTCTCTCATAAATCAAAGAATACCGTTTTTGCATTTATGAAGTTTACAATCTAATGGGATATGATACAAATGCATTATCATATCTTAAATATAAGATAGCTATTTAGTAATTATAGTGCAGAATTACATAAAAGGAGAATAAAACAGGTACAAATACTATTCAAGGTCAGAGGGAAGGGAAGATTATTTCTATCTGAGAAGATTAAGGAAGACTTTGGAGAAGAAAGTACTTTAGTGAGGCATTGAAGGATAGGTGGGATTTTAAAAGGCAGAGGTAGGAAAAAAGTTTCCTAGGGTGCCTTCCTGCTGTCTTGGGCTCTAGATTCCTCCAAATATTGTTTTGGTTCCTTCCACGGATTTCATTTTATAACTTTCCTATTAAGACAGTTATATAGATAAGTAAAATGTAGAATTTGTCAAAGAAAAGCATTTGTTCATTTGAAAATGGGCACTTTAATAAATACTGGATTTTTTTTTTAGTGTTTTGATATATTTTGTACAACACTAAAATTTCTCCCAGTATCCCTCTATTCCTCTTCCCTTCTCTCAGAGGGGAAATTTTTGAGTAAGCACACACATACACATATCTTTATATAGGAGAAATACATACATACATACATACATATACATATATATAATTGCTTGTATAACACTATATATACATATATAAAAGTAATATTTTAAAGAAAAAACAGCAAAATTGAAGTCATTTTTGCATGTTCATATAATGTATGTAATGTACTAGATCTCTAGTCTCTAAATTGGAATTGAGTGGGGTTATCTTTTCATTTATCTTCTTTGGAAAAATAGATTTTTGATTCTAAAATGACTTCTGCCAAGGCTTGAAAATATCAGAATCTTAATCCTTTTACCTTATTATATGTTCTCTGGGGGAAATTATAAAATGACCCTTTTTAAACAAGAGAATGGAAGAAACATATCTAAGACCTTCTTTCTAACATAGAGATCTTGGTTTATTCAAACTCATGTTTAAAAAGTTTATTGATAAATTTTCTATCACCTTTGTTTGAAAACCTATCCCTATCCTCCCTACCCAGGCAACTCTCTATTTTAATAATAAATAAAAATTGAAAGAGGAGAGGCAATTCAGCAAAACTAGCCAATACATTAAACAAGTTTTAAAAGTACGTACAATAGTGTTCCTTACCCATCTATAAGAGAAAGGCGATGCATCCCTATATATCTTCTTCATGGAAAAGCTTAGTCATTTCTAAGTACATATGTTCAATTCCTATTTTGTTCTTTCTATTTACATAATTTTAGCCACTGTATATAATCTCATATTGCATCATGTCATCATCTTTCTCTGTATGCAGTTTTTTCTTAATGTGAACTAATATTCTATTATATTCTTGTATCATAATTTTTCTAGCCATTCCCCAATCTATGATTATTTATTCTGATTTCTTTATCTTTTACCACTTTCAGCTTCTCAGTATCATGGAAAGTGACCAGAGGAGTATCACCCCAGGATTTGAGATGACTCCTAATCTAAACTATATCTTGTAGAGGTGCGGGTCCAAGTTTCTATTCTCCACCATTGCCTCCTAAAGTAGAGAAGGCATGGTAATGGGGAATGATCCAGAGGGAAAAGCAGTGACCTGAGGGAAATGGAAATCTCCTTCAAGACCCTCTGCATGTGAATTCATTAAAAGAGACATGGAGAAGTGTGCTGCGGTAACCCGATGATCTATGATGTGGTATTAGTGCTGAAACTTGTGGCTGCATTCTAAAGGACCCTTGGGAAAATTGGAAGCCTAGGGATTCTTATAGACTTACCTATGCTACATATGGATCCTATGAATCTAAACCATGGTGCAGCAGCATATGGTTGTTTCTCTAAGCCCCTGCTCTACAAATACACATCTGTTTCAACTATATCCTTCAGGGATGACAGCTTCCTACTCCCTTCCCCTCCCCCCTCCAGATGAATGAAGAAAAGTGATGAGCACACTTAAAATGATTCACCAATTTATTTGTATACATGTAAATAAAAGTGTAAATAAAGGAAGGATTCTGTATTTCATTATCTTTGTTGCTGCCGCTGCTATTGTGGATGGTTTTCTGTATGCTTTTATTCAGCTCTCTTGCAGACATCGAGGTTTGGTTCTTGGCCAGCTGGCAGCTTATCTAAATTGTTATTAAGATGTGTTTGTTGTAACAGAGAAAAAGAAAATCTATATTTAAAATCCATCGTACATATAAAGACAGACAGGGCTATGGAACACATATTTATTTACCTGTGGTAGACCTCCATGGAGACCAGTTCATGACCTTATTTCTGCCAAATATCCTGCCTAAGCAGGATTCTCGTCTTCACCCCCCCACCCCCATCCAACCAACCTTGTCTGAATGCTTTGGTACATATTTGGCACATAGGAAATGCTTTATTAGTGCTTGTTAAATGTCTTTTTTCCTTTGTGAGAGAAACACAAGCAGTCTTGTGAAATTAAGTCTTCTGTTCTCATTGGAGAGCAGACTATTCTTACAATGTTCACTAGAAAACCATAACATATCCTTTGGCCTCCTCTTTTTAAATAGTGCATTTTCTTTCTTGCTGCAATTGTGCTGAACACATCTGGAACCTATGAAATGCCATTTTCATTCTGACTTAAGAACGCTTGTCATCTCTCCTCAATTCTTCTTCCAAATGCTCTAAGTCATCACTCTGCCCCTGCTGAGAGGAGAGTTAGGTTGTCCTCACCAATGGACTTTGCCTGTGGAAGGAATTCTTTCATCAGTCCTCTATCAGGAGTATACTTCATTGGTTCCCCCAACAGAAGATGTCTTAGAAAGACAGAATTTTAGGGTTTGAAGAGACGTTAAGTTTGAATAACTTCAACTATCTCATTTTACAAAGGAGGAAACAGAGAGAGAGGCTAAATGTTTTGCCAGTAGTTATATTGGCATTGGTGTTTCTGAGTCTTCTGGCTCCAGTTCCTTCTGCCCTGCCATAGTCTCTGCCATGTCTTACTACCTTCTACTGAATTAATGGTACCACCTTACTTCCAAGGGTCATATTCTAGTGTGTATGTATTAATGATTATGATTCTGACTGACGGCAGACATCTGGATCTTATTTTGTAAATTGTCTCTTTGTGATCTTCAAAAAATAAACGATGATCTAGGGGTTTTGAATAAGAGACAGAATACCTCAGGACTGCTTACTAGTATTTATTGTAACTTTTGGCAAATCACTTGGTTTCTCTGTGTTTTCCTTATTCTTTATCTACAAAAGAAGCCTAATAATACATACCTCTTCCTTTCTCACAGCAATCGCAAAAAGATAAGGCATTTTTTTCCAATATTGTGTATATGTGTATGTGTGTCTATGTATTTTTTCTGGAAAACAGCGAATGAATCTTTAAAAAATCATACTCTTCCAGGATACTATTAATAAATTGAGTGTTTATAGAAATAATAATATTTCCACAAAGTTCTACTCTGGTGCCTGATCACAGCATAGAGTTGACCATGAGTTCTGGAATACTATGCTTCTGGAGTGCATACCTGGTGGGTACGTTTTGCCATACTGGATATTCCTGAACTGCAGTCCTTGGCACTGGACTGTTTTCTGAGGTCTGGTTTAAGTCACCAGGAAAGACCAATGTGTTGATTCATTTTTTTTGGTCCATAGAAATCCATAAAACAAATGAGAAGTGTGAAATGGCACCCAGACTATAAGACCTCCTTTCCCCTAACACCCTTGTCAAAGTATTAAGAAGTTGTTAAGAATCTTTTTAGAATGTCCATAAAATTTAACTTCAAATACAAAATCCTTGTAAAGGAATTGAATCATATTATGGGTCCTTGATTAAGAGTTAGAAGAGTCATTACTTTAGGGTCTTTTAGCTCCAAACCCTCATTTTTATAGATGGAGAAGCTTAGATTCAAAGTTTAAGCAACTTACTTAACTAGTGTGTAGAGCATTCAATAAGATTTGGGTTTGAATCCCACCTTGATTACTAGTTGTGTGACTTTGAGAAAGTCATTTAATCCTTGTTTGAGTTTCTTCATCTGTAAAATGGGGATAGTAATAATATCAACTGCCTTGCAGAGTTGTTGTGAGAATCAAATGAGATACTAATTGGTGAGTACTCATTAAATCTTAGATATTATTTTTGTTTCTCAGAATCTGACTTAAAATCTAGTGCTCTTTCTGTTTCATGATGATACTTACATTCTCACTTTGAATGGAACCAAAAGACAAATACAAATGGAAAGTCGCTAGAAGGATGGCTCAGAGTTTCTCTTTGTGAAGCTCAATAAAGGAGTTGGTTTCTCCATGGCCAAAAGGCAGCAAGAAGCAACAGGGTGTTTGATTACCTTGTATTACAGTGCTAGTGACAAGCATTTGCAAGTAGACTTCATGGAGATGAAGAGAATGTAACTGAGAGGTTTTTTTTAAAGAGGATTTTTGTAGATGATGACTTTGAGAAGCATTGAAACTGGGGGACAGGAAGAATAGTAATGCCCTCAAAGGAAATAGGGGAGTTTGCAGTTAGGGAGAATTTAGAAGGTGAGATAATGAATTCTGTTGGAGACATATTGAGTTTGAGATGCCTATAAGATGTCCAGGTGGAAATGTTTAAAGTTCAGTAGAAAAACTAGGGCTAGTAGAGAGATCTGGAAGTCATCTGAAAAGAGATGATAATTCATGGCAGCTGGTGGGCTCACTAAATGAGGGATGTAGAAAGAAAAGAGGAACCAGGAGAGAGCCCTGGGAGATATCCACAGTTAGGGAGATTAGATCATGGATAATGTTCTAACAAAGAACTCTTGAGGAGTGGTTGGACAGTAGAAAACAGGATGAAGAAAACCCAGGAAGAGAGATACTATGATTAACCAAAAACATCAGAGAATTCCTTAACAGCATTCCCCTGGTTAGCAGTGTCACATGCTGCTCAGAGTTACTAGCACCTCCCCAGTCTCAGTTTCTTTAACTATAAAATAAAACTTAATTTATAGGGTTGCTGTGAAGACAAGTACTTTGCAAACCATCAAGCAGTGTATGATTATAAGCCACAAGAATGATGATAAAATAAGAATTAGAGAGGTACGTGGACAGCTACATGGCACAGTGGATAGAGGACCTGACCTGGAGTCAGGAAGATTCATCTTCCTGGGCTCAAATATGGCCTCAGACAATTACCAGTTGGGTGACCCTGGGCAAATCACTTATCCTTGTTTGCCTCAGTTTCTTCATCTATAAAATGAGATGGAGAAGAAAATGGCAAACCACTCTAGTATCTCTGTCAAGAAAACTCCAAATAGGGTCTTGAAGAGTTGGACACAATTGAAATGACTGAACAAAAGCAAAGACAAGAAGTAGCCAGAACTCAAACAGAACATGCATATCTGCTTAAGGGAGTTCTTTTATCTCTGTAGCACTTGTGTCCACAAAAGACATTCTCTTGTATTATTCCTAATAACAAGGACTTTAAAGCTCTGCACATCTCTACAATGGTTAAGAAATGGTTTCAAAATGATGGCCAGCACCTGGAGACTGCCATGATTGAAAGATGCCCACAACCAGTCTACTAAAGCTTTGAGTCATTCAAAAAAGAGGCCATGTAATATTGAACACTACACTGTTAATGGATTGCATCTGGCATCTTTTCCTTCAGTGGGTATTTGCTAATAGGCAAGCAGAATGAGATTGCCATTCCTCATTTCCCATTCAGTGACACTCTGGTCATAAGAAAATTGTGAAAAAAGAAAATAGTGCTTCTCACGTAGCGGCTGATGTGTTTGATGGCTTAATGCAGAGGTCAGTGTTTTATGTATAATCTGAGATTGCATTTTTGAGAAAGGAACTGAGTGCTAAGGTCATTTTAAATACTGTTCTCCTTGGTCAGCAAGGATTGTTCAGCATCCATGCAAACATATTCACAGGCACAGCTCCCTGTCTGAAAATCTTGAAAGGACAGTTTTTTGAATTTATAATTAATCTGAATGAGGAAACACTTTCTAATACTGTCATATCTGCAAATCACCTTTGAGAAAATATGCTTTGCACTCCAAATTTGAGGTGTCACATGTTTTTCTCTTTATTGACATAAAAGTAGTTCTCATATGCAGGCATAAGGAAAACTCACAGGGAATTTCCCAATCACTACGTACTGTGTAATCTTCTGATATTCCTTCCTCTCTTCCCTTGACCCCTCCCCCCCCAGACCTTACCTTATCATACTCAACATACCTCAGGAAACTCATAGTTCTTCAAAAGTGTTATCTGACTTTTCTGTCATTTTTTTCCAACTCATGCACAAATATTTGTAATTCCATCGATTCTTCCCAAATGCATCTTTTTTTTCCCTGTAGTACTGAGGAATAAGTAGAATATTTGTGGTCAAAGTAATACTAATGTATACATATCAATTTGATATTTGCACATGAAGTCAATAGTCAACAAATTTGACATGTGCCTCGCAATTTATTATACTTCTACCACCATAATGGGTCTATTGGTATGATAGTATTCTTTCTCTTTGATTTAAGAAAAGAATTGAGTTTGTTGAATTATTATTTGGGTTGGGGGTTTTTTTGGTGAGGCAATGCAATTAAATAACTAGTCCAATGTCACACAGCTTGTCAATTATTTTTTATTAAGATATTCATAAAATATCAGCAGTAGTAGACAGTTATCATAGGATACGTAAGTAATCACAAACTTCAGAAACGATCCTAGTGATGAATATTTTTAACAATTGCCTAGTCTTTAATAATCAGCATCAGAAATGCCATCTAATTCTAACTGCTTGTCTCTGCCCAGTTGAATTTACCTGCCAATTATAGGTGAATTAGTCACAAGTGATTGGATTGCTGGGCATGCTGTTGATGAAACCTCTCCCCAGAGAGAGAGAGCAACATTGACTGGTGTCTGATTGTACATTTAAAGTTTCTTCAGTTCTTCTGTCAAGTACCAATGTCCAATGGGAATTTTTTTTTGTTTTAATACAGAGAATATTCTGTGTTCTAATTCCCTACTCACCAGTCATAAAGTAACTTTATTTTGCTTTAATATCTGCAGAAATGCTTTCAACAACAACTTTTTGCAAGTAGAATTTCACTCAATTGCATTCAATAAAAGAAATAATAAAACACCTTTAACCATTGCCACTGGAAAATAATTTTTTATGATTCTTCAAGGAACTATGACCAAGACATCTTATAAAATAAACTCATAGATATCCAGAAATTTTCTGCATTCAACAATTTTGTTAGCAGATTTTTCTGAATCAGTTCTGAAGCATAGATGGATTATTTTTTCCCATTGCAGACCATTTTATAATTTTATTTCATGAACACATTGCCATACAGATACTTTTTGATGAACAATGTTGTACAAATAATTTCTTCCTTTTAAGATGATATTTGTAATTTTTAAAAACCCCTTTGCCTTGCAAATAGTTTTAGTTATTCCTTTAGAACTCCTTGGAAAAGATAACCTGAAACTCTTATTATTTGATATAGACTACTCCAACAACGTCCACCATGGTACTACTGATGCTTGAAATATTGTTCTAGGATGTCAATTTAAAACATGTAGTATTTTTTTTAAAAATGGATGGAATGTGTTATACCAAGGTTTTAAGGATAGTGTATAATTGGTTTCCTGTGAACTACCCAGGAAAGGAGCTTACATTTGAACACAGTAATATTGAGCCACACCCTCTCGTTTCCATCCATAGTACTGCCTAAATGAGCTGTCAGCCAGCATGTGCATATCAAGTTCAGTATGCATTGAGTAGACTGTCTGTTCCCCAACTAGCCAGGAATAGGGAATGTTAATTTTTGGATGATGCCAGTCATTATTCCTTCTCTAAGGAAGAGTCTATAGCAAAAGCAGACATTTCAGAATCTTCAGGGCACAGCTTTGTTTTCCTTCATTGCCTCATAACAATTCAGAAAGGGAATAGATTTCCAGTTGGATCCAAAAAAATTTTCAAATGGGGAAATAGTTTAATATGATCAATGCCACGGCAGCAAATGTTTTACAGTAGTCCACCGTTTTTGTTTCATTTCTGTCACAGATCCATAATATTGAAAAACATTATGTTATAACTTTCAGTATATGTGGTATAAATTATGTATTGCATAATGAATTTTTTATTATATGCTGTATTATAGCTGAGAAATAATAACTCAGTACCTTTGTGTTAAAAAGGCAATCTTCAATATCAATAGAGTTGAAATTCAGTTATAGTTATTTTATATTTTTTTCAATAACTTAGTATTTTAGATAGTCTTGTTTGCAAGGTTTTTTATACTTTGCTCATTCAAGGTTTTAGTTTTCGTTTTGCAATTCTTAGATTTCTTTAGCAGATTAATATTTGCAAAGATAAGACAAAGTATTTTCCTGGTTCCTTTAACAAAGCCCAATAATTTTGCTGGTTTTTAAATCCCAGTAAATGAATAAAAATTTATACTTTGTCTTCTTTCATTTTGTGTGCACAGGAAGCAGCATAAAGGAGATTTACTGAGATAACCAGCATAATTGAAAATTAATCCTTCATTAATATCACCTTTTTTTCATACTGAACTACAGGCTACCCAGTCGAGTTGATGAATTTCATCTGCCTTGAAAATAATTTTAAAGTTAGTGGTAATTACATTGATTTTTTTCCTCTTTCTTAAATTTTATAATATGATAAAGAAAAGTAACAGGCAATATTATTTCTCGGAATTTAACAGGTGTGTCTGTTGAAATCAGGAGTCTATCACACAATTGAATTAGAATGTCATTACTACTGCAATATTTGTCTGAGAGAAAATATGAGCATTTACTAAGTGCCAAGACTCTCAGAGCTAAGCCATTGCAGTTTTATTATACATGACTGGCATGTATTCTGTTGGTGATATCTAGAAAGCAAAGAGAATAATTTTGAGCAGAGATTAACATGTAACAGAAAGGGAAAAAATTAATCATTTATTTAATCTACAATAGGAGGTTTCAAACTCAAAGAGAAAGGGAATCATTAAAGCGTGGGCTTTTGACTTATAAAATCATATATTAACATTATCATATAGATATATAATATCTATACAATGTATCTATTGTATTTTCATTTATTTTGTTAAATATTTTCCAGTTACATTCAACATGATTCAGACTCATTGGAGTAGTATTTGATGTCTCTGCCCTAGGATACCAACTTAACGTAGCTTCATATATAAACTTAACTGCAAATGCTGAGACTATGGTGCCAAGAATAAGAATGGCATGGAGTGGTTTCAGGGAAATCTCAGGCTGCTCAGAGGTGAGATAGGAAGACCTGTACTGGAAGTGGGAGGTAGGAAGATGGGAAAGTGGAGGGAACACTGGTTCTTGAGTCGGAGGACCTGAATTCAAAACCTTATCAGACACTCCCTGTGTAATCTGTATAGGAGGGTGAATCATTTTATCTTTTGGGGGTCTTAGATTCTTCATCTGTAAAATAAGGTTGAACTTAATGACTGAGGTCTCTTCAAACTCAAGGTCTATGATCCTTTGAAGTCTGTCTTCATAGAAATAAGGATTGTGAGTTAGGCTTTGCCACAAAATGGGACTAAAGGAGACCCTGGGATTCCAGTATGTTTTAAATAAATCTCAGTGCAGACACTCAGGGAATCAAAAGTGATAAAGACCCTCTCATCTATAAAATGAGATTGAATTTAATAATTTCTCCCAGCTCTAGATCTAGAAACTTTTAAATTCTCTCCTTATAGAGTTAAGAAGGATTATGAGCTGGGTTTTGCATAAAATGAGGCTAAGGGAAACTCGCTATTCAGTATGTTCTGAGATGGTTCTCAGTGCAGCCAGTAGGGGAGTCAAAAAGGCTAAGGTCTCTCTCATCCTTTGGTTTTTGTCCTTATTTCCTCCATCATTTTTACTTCTCTTGAGCTAGGTACTAAGAATTTGCCATTTTGACCTTTGTGATTCAACATCAATAGGCAGGTCAGTGCACAGTTAAACTCTGTGGCAATGTGAGGAAACTTCAAAATACTAACTATATAGACTATATTATCAATCCAACTTTGTGACATTCAGTTAACTTAACTTGTGATAGAATTAACTTGCCTTATTACTAAAACAGATGACAGGCAATTCAGGTTCATGTGTCCTGCAGTTTCTTCTAGATGCTGCCTGTTCTTGCCTTTTGTGAAGTCTTTGAGGTCCTTTCTGACCTGTGACAAATTCCCAATTCTCAAGTTTTCTTAAGCCTCCCATGTTCCACCCTCTCCCTTGTATCTGCCACTTGGCTTCTTATCTCATTCATTCTTTCTCCTTTCTCTTATTAATAATAAAAATTCCTGTGTACAGCAGTTTACCTTTTACAAGACTTTAAAGCTTACAAAGGCATCCTATGAGAAAGCTAGTACAATTATGATGCTCATTTTTGATTTGCTCAAAATTACAAAACCAATTCAAAGAATCAGAAGTTAAATCTAGGACTTCTAACTCCTAGGTGATGCATTGTTTGTGCTACATTGTTTTTCTCTCATTCCCTATGTCATTGAAATCCTGGCTCTGGTCCTTGGAGTGTGATACACATGTTGAGACTAAGAATTATTTAATTTTCTCTCTCAGCACTATCACTGGTAGGTACTAAATAAATGTTGATCAACTGATTATTGCCTTGGGACCTTGTGGAGAGTTGCATAGTAAATATGTCAGACTTAGGACCAGGAAGACCTGGGTTTAGATCCCATCTCAAACATTTATTGGCTGTTGACTCTGGACAGTTAATTTAACCCCTCTTTGCCTTGGTATCCTCATCTATAAAATGATGACCTTAAGACCTCTTCCAGTCCAAATGTATGAAATTTTTTTAAGACCTCTATCATCTGAGAGCTTCAGGTTCTTCTTCTATTAATCAAACAGATTAGACTTGATGATCTTTAAATCTGTGATCACTAAAGCATGGTGCCCAACATGCTTCCAATCATTTTGTAAGCATTTATTAAGCACCTACTATATGTCAGAGGCTCTGCTGGATACTGGCAACATCACTTGCATCTATATCTTTTTGTGGGGGTGGCAATGGGGTTAAGCAACTTGCCCAAGGTCACACAGCTAGAAAGTATCAAGTGTCTGGGGTCAAAATTTGAAACTCAGCTCCTCCTGACTCCAGAGCTGGTGCTCTGTCCACTATCAGTAAGTTAGGATGTGTATTAATAATGAATTTTCCTTTTGACAGAATTTTTCACAGAAAAAAATAGACAAGGAATAAAGAAAAGAAAAATGCTAAAGCATTTAAAAATAATTTGTAATCAGAGCTAGATTTGTAATTTTGTAGATTTGTAATCAGAACTCCTGAATTTCAATAGTAATTCTATTTCCGATGATGTTTCTGGACTTCTCTGTCTTAGGCTCTGGAGTAGTGCTGTAAAATTGTATATCCCTAAGGAGCTATGAAAGGTGCTAGACTTGATAAATTTTAGGGTTCTTTCCAGTTTTTCCTATGACCTTGTGATTATGTGTATTTTGTAGCCAGATCAAAACAACATCATCATTATTTGAAAATTGTCAAAGTTATCCATTTTTCAAAATATACTACAGTTTTATGTAGTCAGCCCCCCCGAAAAAATATCACACTTAGTAGTAATAACTACCATCTTATAAGTAGAGAAACAGAGATCAGAGCAGACAAATGACTTCTTACAAGTTTGTAACAGAGCCAAGCCATTGGTCTTTAAAAAAAAACGGTATCTTTGGAGATCTCCATCTGCTGTCTAGACCAAAGAATCATGCTATCAAGTGTAAACACTAAGCCATTGCTTGGTGCTCATTATGTAGAAAAGCAATATTGAAAGATGAAAGCATCAATCATAAATTATTTTGAATACAACTGGAAATTTCAATAGAGCTAAAGAATCTGACCCAGTTTTTTTTCTTTGCCACTGTGAACAGAATTCCTTGACAAGAAGTGCCCCACTTCCGAACGATTCCCAAGCACGCAGCGGAGCTCGATTTCATACTTCCTATGACAAAAGATACATCATCAAAACGATCACAAGTGAAGATGTGGCTGAAATGCATAACATTCTCAAGAAATACCACCAGGTAATTTTTTTCCCTTTCTCTCCTGGAAATCTGAGGGTAGTTATAAATGATGGCTAACTATTATTAAAGCTGAAGACAACTATATAATAGCCAGAAAATGATTGTGTAAGGATAGATGTGACATACGAATCTCCTTTCATCAGAAAGTGAATAGGTTTCTTAAAATTAATGTTAACTTGTCCTTATTACTGGCATCTATTATGTGGGATTACTTATACCATAAAAAATAGTGTTTTATATTTCTGTTATCAGTATATCTGTTCAACAGAACTATCTGTTATACTTTTTAAATGTCTATAAAACTTCAACATCTTTACAATCACTACTACTCACTAACCAGAGGGCTTCTGAATCATTAAGGAAGCTTATGTCAATTCTCTGTCTCCCCATGTGTCATACATTTCCCATTTCTTGTCCTCAGGGTGAAATGATAACCCTGAGCTTATATCATTCCAGTTTCAAGCTCAGAAAATGTTCCCAAAGGTTAATTGCTGTTGCCAGAATATGTGTTGGCATTTACATTTTCTTCTGCTTATTCCTCAGATCTTATCTCCTCTATCCTCCCAGTCTTCCCCTATCCCTAATCCACATGAAGTATAAATTGTTTTCCCCTGAAGATGCTTTTGGGGTGGGGAAAGTAAACTTAGGCACCACATTCTGCTCCTATCCCTTTGAATTTCCAGTATCCTCTTCCCATCCCTCAGTGAAAAGACCTAGGAATGAACTCAGGAACTTACCCTTCTGGATGGAAATGAAATATGGTAGATTGCATAAAAATATTGAAGGAGGGATAGAAGATAAAATTTCACTTACCAGACTATGATTTAAAAAGTATCAATCTTTTTCAAATAAAACATTTAACATCCTTCAAATAAAACATGGCTTGAGGCTCAAATGTCAATGTCTTTTTGACATTTGGAGTTCAAAATCTTTTCTCCTTGTGATTTTCATAATATTGTATCTTTCTCTCATTCTTACCATTTCTAGATTAGAAGGAAATAACTAAATGTTTGGTTTTAAAGGCTTTCTCTTAAAACTCCTGTAAATTCTAGAGAGACTAAGGCTTTGTCTATACAATGTCAAAACAGTAGTTGAAAAGGGAAAATTTGGGTCAGTCATTCAGTTTTGCCCACAGCCTTTTTGGTGACTTTTTCCTCTGAAATGATTGATTTTTTTTCTACTTAATTGAATGAATCCCCTAGATGTTTTGGTGTCATGTAAACACAAATTTCATTAAGGGATACTAAAGGCAGTGTCAATAAAAACTTGAAAGTATGTTTTTGAGAGCAAGTTCACAGTGTGTGTAATCAAGAGTTGACTTTGTTATAAACTATTTTTTAAAACATAAATCTTATAAAAACTTATGAATTTTAAATCTTAAATGTACCCTTTCAGAGTTTTCAAATTGTCAAGGCTTTTACATAACATCTTTTCTCATACTAAGTTATTTATCTAGGAAGTAATATTTTGGTTATTCTTTGAATTTAGAAGATAGATTTAATTAAGAGAAATTTCATTTTAAAAGATTTCAAATGAATACACTATTTGAAGATAATGTCTTTAATAAAACTATAACATGATACAACACAATAGACATTTTATAAGAGTCTACTCTTTGGCATGTGCTCCAAAGCAAGACAAAAGCAAAAAGAGTTTCTATCTTCAAGAAATTATATATTCTTCTGGAGGGATACATACTTATGAACAAAAATTTAGGGGAGAAATCCTCTAGGCCTTGTTATAAAGAACTCCTTCTACCAATGCAACTCCATCACCATTCTGTAATTTAAAATCTTAGAGAATTGCCTAGATGCTGAGATATTAAGTAATTTGTCTAGGTCAGGTTTGTGTTATTCTGCCATATTACCTCCCACAGACACCCCAGTAATCCATTGTGGAGACTCTCTCCACCTGTAGAGACTGCAAGTCATTTGTACCTTCTTTTGAGACTATTGCCTCTTTCAGAGATCCTTCACAGATAATCCAAAGAGCTGAAAGCCTTTTTCTAAATCTCTTACATTACATATTTATCAATCTAGCATTACCTATGACTAATCTTTGTCCTTTCCCAGTCATGTTTCCTCAGTGATATCCTATATATCAGTCCTTGTGGGGGCAAGTCATTCCTGGTAGCTGATTAGTCAGCTTGTACTCGCCAGTCATCTCTTCATTGCCCTTTGACTCACACACAACTTTGCTCATTGATCATGAAATTTCAGAGTTCACAGACTTATGTCGTTACTAGGAGAATGTTTGTTTTGAAAAAAATGAGTTTACATAATAGGTTCACTACCCAAGTTTATTAAAAAATATTTTATAATTTCCCAAATACAATTCAGTTTGGTTCTGTTTATTAGCCTTTGTGGAAAATACTGTTTTAGGGGTTTTCAAGAGTCTCTCAGGGTCAACCCGGGACAAATGGTAGCCTCCTTCTATCTTCAGTCAAGGTGAAAGAAGTCTTTCTAAGGTAAAAGGCAACTTTTAGAGCTATCATTCAATCATTTTATAGAAGAGATATCTGAGGACTCCAGAGGATGGAAGGCCCAACAGAACTAAGAGGAGTTAAAGAAGAGGAACTTCAATGGGAGTAAATAACATTTGAGTTGAACCGGGACAGGATATAAGTAGGAATCCAAGAGGAGTCTAAAAGCATAGCTTCTGAAGTCTCTCATCTCTCTCTCTCTCTCTCTCTCTCTCTCTCTCTCTCTCTCTCTCTCTCTCTCTCTCTCTCTGACTATTACCTTCAAATTAGAAAAAAAAGATCTTATTATGTAATTTTACTATCTCATACTTTATTTTTCTTCCTTAAGGATATGATTTCTCTGTTATCACATTCAACTGAGATCAATGTATAACATGAAACAAATGTAAAGACTAACAGAATGCCTTCTGTGGGGGGTGGGAGCAGGGAAGCAAGAATGGGGGGGGGGAGAATTGTAAAACAAAATAAATACAATCTTAAAAAAAAGAATAATCTCTTTTGAATTGTCATAGATTTCATTAAGGATTTCATTTGAAAAATCCCTCTCTCTTAAGACATGACCATCCTGGGTTTTGATGTAATCAATACAATGTCCACCCCAAACAGGAGTCTGGGAATATTTTTAGTTGATCTTAATATCTGCATCACAGATTTCTTGCTGAAGGAGAACCTTTACAACTGGCTTTTGGTTAAATGTGGTGCTGAACACCTGTAACTCCTGCTCCCTGGGAGGCTGAGATTGCTTGGGTGTTCTTGTTTCAACAGCCTTAAGCCAATCAGTTAGGTGCCTATAGTACAGCAGTAATATTGTGAGTCTCTGGGACTGAATTGCTACCAAGCTATCTAAAGAGATGTTAAATTTCCCAGGTTGGAAACAGTAGGTCAGAATTCCAGACTGATCAATAGTAGGATTACTGCTGTGAGTGACTATTGTACTTCCTGCCTGGATGAGTCTCAAAAAAGAAAAAGTGAAATAAAATAAAATAAGAAATGATAAAACTTGCCTAGAATATACAGTCCTTTAGAAAAAAATTCAAAATGTAATATATACAGCAAGATCCTGCCACTCTCAGCATTTATCTTAGTTTATTAAAAAAAACTTTTAGATATTAAATTTCTTTTTACATTTTTTTTATTTCATTAAATATGTATTAATTACATTCTTTTTAGGTTATGCAAGGCAATGGGGTTAAGTGGCTTGCCCAAGGCCACACAGCTAGGTAATTATTAAGTGACTGAGACCGGATTTGAACCCAGGTACCTGACTCCAGGGCTGGTGCTTTATCCACTGCGCCACCTAGCCGCCCCCCCCATTACATTTTTAACAATAATTTTTAAACTTTTGAGTTCCAAATTATCTCCCTCTCTCCTGCCCCTCCCCCCTTGAGAAGGCAAGCACTTTTATTTCAATTATACATGTGAAGTCATATAAAATATCCATAATGAAAAAATAAGAATAAAGTTTTTTAAAAGTATTAATCAATGTACATTCAGAGTTCATCAGTTGTCCCTCAGGAAGTGAATATCATTTTCCATCTTGAGTCTCTTGGAATTACCTTTATTCATTGTCTTGTTCAGAAGTCTTTCATAGCCGATCATCTTCCCAGTTTTGCTATTATTGCATATACTCTTCTCCTGGTTCTGTTCATTTCACTTTGCATGAATTCATATAAATCTTCCCAGGTTTTTCTGAAACCATCCTACTCATAAATTCTACTAACACAATGGTATTCCATCACAATCATATACCAATTGTTCAGCCATTCCCCAACTGATGGACATCCCCTCCATTTCCAATGCTTTTCCTCTACAAACAGAATCACTATACACACACACACACACACACACACACACACACACATATTCTTTCCCCTTTTCTTTTATATCTTTGGAATATAGATGTAGTAATGGTATTGCTAAGTCAAAGGGTATGAAGGATATGAAAAGTTTTATAGCCCATTTGGCATAGATTGAAATTGTTCTACAAAATGGTTGAACTAGTTCACAATTCTACAAACAATACACCAATATCCCAGTTTTCCCACATCCCTTCCAGCATTTGTCATTTTCCTTTTCTGTCATGTTAGCCAATCTGATAGGTATAAGGTAGTATCTCAGAGTTGTTTTAATTAACATTTCTCCTATCACCAGTGATTCTGATCATTTTTCCATATGATTTGCTAGCGATTTCTTCTAAAAACTGTCTGTTCATATCCTCTTACCATTTATCAACTTGGAAATAGTATTTCTTTATATACATTTGACTCAGTTCTCTGTATATTTGAGAATAAGACCTTTATTGTTTTATGTATATATATATATAGTTATAACTTTCCCCAGTTTCTTGTTTTCCTTCTAATTTTGGCTATATTAGTTTTGTTTGTGCAAAAGCTTTAAAGTTTTATATAATCATAATTATCTATTGTACTTTCCTTAATCTCCTCAGGCTTTTGTTAGATCATAAACTTTACCCTTGTCCATAGATTTGACTGGTACTTTTTTCCATGCTCTTGTAATTTACTTGTGATATCACTCTTTATGTCCAAATCATTTCTTGCTTTTGACCTTATCGTGGTGTATGGTGTGGGATAGCAGTGATGTTACTGTAAAAATATAATCTGCCGTTAAAAAATTGTTTGCCAAAGCTTTCTTGTTTCCTTCTTGTATTTTCCTCAATAATACTCTTGATACTCACATGGCTTATTCTTATAAAGATGGGAAGTAGACATGTATAGATTTTTTTTATGTTCTCAATCACTTTTCTTGTGCATTAATAGCACCCATTTTTTTATTATTTGAATATTTTCCCCCTATTTCAAATGTTTTATTTTTTTCTTTGTTTCATGAAAAGCAAAGAAATTTTGTCTTGGAATCTGAGTTTTGTTTTGTTTCTGAAATTATTGTTTAAATGTTTTTTATTTTTCTTTGGTTCTTTGTTTTGTTTTTTTTTTGTCCAAAGTCAAACAGTTAAATAAGTATCTAAGGTCAGATTTGAACTCAGGTCCTCCTGCCTCTAAAACCATTGCTCTTTTCACTGCAACACCTAGCTGTCCCTGGTTTTTTTTTTAATATTTTGATAAATAGATTTCAGTGTAATTGATTTCTGATCCTATTTATTTTATTATTCTTTTAAATATATTATTCTGAAAGGGAGTCCTGAAGTCCTAAGATTACCAAAGGAGATCAGGACATAAGAAACCCTGATACAAAGTTATCTCTCAGGACTGTCAAGATTTTGTTGATCCAGCAGATTTTGTTGATCCAGCAGATTTTGCCTCAGCATGTACTGTTCTCCCCTGTTTGCTCTCCCTAAGCTTCAATTCAACTTCTTTTCACAACGCATATCAAGAACTAGTTTATGAGGATTCAAATGTTGCTTCTATTGCCACTGATGAAAGAAAAGTTATAATAGAAATGCTGGTAGATTTATTTGATCTTGAATCTTTTCCCTCCAGCCACCTTAGCATTGAAGTTACAAAGTAGCATCATATATTTTCACTTTCTTTAGAATACATTGCTAGGTTCTTTGCAGAATTTCTCTTCATCTTCTACAGTAGATATTGGCATGTAAACTACAGTTCTTTCCAGTGTGGTCTTTGTGCTTAGGTTCAATAAAATCAAGTCTCAAGAAGAAGAATGGTTTTGGGGACTGACTTTGGAACCAGGAATTTCCCCTTCTAATACCTGTTGATTACCTTGGGCAAACGTGAGATATACAAATTTAGAGAAATCTCTACTCCAAATGTTTATATGGACTATTTGTGCATAAGCTGTGGTAGAGTCTTTTAAGCTTGTATTAGTCTGATCAGCCACAGATGGATTCACTTTATCTTGATCCCAGGATATTGGGCACCATACTCTTCAAGTACCAGAGACAACAATATAACCCCGTAACTGTGGACAAAACATGGGTTACTTTCCAGTTCACTAAGCCTAGTTTGTCAAATCTGAATAGAAAGGGGCTCACTAATCTGTATGTAAAGATCCCAGTGGACTGGAGATGGACTGTGTTTTCAAATACAGTATTATCTGACATTTACTGTATTTATTTAGTAAAATATTTCCCAATTATTTTTTAATCAGTGTCAGGCTGCACTAGGGAGTGTTATGTGCTTTCCAATCCAGGCAACTTTAGGACTGTTAAGTTGTGGAAAAGTGCAAACCTGTGTTGGTACAGGAAGTTTCCTTACCAGACATCCTAGTTCTAAAGTCAGTCTCTGTGAACAGAACCACTATAAGACCTTTAAGTCACTCTTCCAATCAACTCACAGTCCTTTTGTCTACTGAGTCTATTATGAGCATTAATGTAGTTCAGTTCTTCCAGTTAGTGTGACAATCCACTGTTAATTGTATAAAAAGACTTCAGATATATATGTATTGTGTGTGTGTGTATATATATATAATACATGTATATATAACATATCTAAATGTATATGTATATGCAGATATATGTGTGTGTTTGTCTTATGGCATGTGTATACATATACATATGTGTTATCCTTATGTGTGTATATACATATATATTTTAAGCTACTGAGGTTTAAAACTTCACAAGATTATTGAAATACTCTGTGTCCTCCTTCCATCTATAGAACAGGAATTCTTAAGCTTTTTATGTTATTTCTCTTCCACTTTGGCAATATGTTGAAGCCTATGAGCCCCTTCTGAGAATAATATTCTTAAATGCATAAAAGAAAATACATAGAATTATAAAAGAAATCAATTATATTTAAATACAGTAAGAAAAATATTTTTAAAGCTCAAATTCACAGGCCCCAGGCAAAGAACTTATGCTGTTAAAAAAAATTAAAACTTCTAATCTTCTAATTCTAATCTAGAATTTTTGGTTAAAGCAACATTTTGACCACTCTTTGAAGCCCAATCATTGGCAGATTCCTTTCTAATTTACTTTGTTAAAGTATGTAAGGAACAGATTTGAACTCAAAGACTTGGGCACTAGTTGTATGACTCTAGGCAATCTGTCCCTCGCTCTAAGCAATCTTCTAAGATTATAAATTTCAGAAAAGTTGCTGACCCATCTTGGTAGAGAAAGTTTCTTTATACCCATGAAATCATAGATCTTACCTCTATTTTGACCAGAGACCCTCCCACTAAGTGTAGTGAGGTAACAAATTCAACTTTGTAAAATGAAAGTGAATTTATACTGAGCTTTATTCTGTTGCCAAATCCTCCAGTCACATTATTTGCAAGAAGAACAAATCAACTACCTATGTCAAAAAGGGTTTTGATATATGAGGTGTCCCAAAAGTCTCAGTGCAATGTTAAACTTGTAATGTCTTAAAAAACTATCTAATAGCCATAAAAGTGTACTGCAGCACTAGGATTTTTGTTACACACTGTATACTATGAGAATTAGCCCAATCAGCAGTGCTGAGTGCCCTCTACATTCTATCTGTACAGAATCCAGAGTTTCTGGACCTAGACCAGACCCAGACCCATCCTGAGGCCGCTAAATATCATAGTCTCTTAACAAGGAATGTGAGGAAGTCAGAAAGACAATTTGGCATCAGGGAGGTCAGGTAGTAGAAGACAGGTGGATAGCTCAGTAAGAGAGAATCAGGCAGAAAGCAAAAACTGGAGACCCAACAGCCGGTAGTAAGGATCTAGTTACAGGGAGTGGGCAGGAAACCGAGATAAGGACTTGGACCCAGAAAACATGACAGGGACACAGTTACTAGGTCTGCAGTACAGGGTGGGAGTTTGGTCACAAGGTAAGATGCCAAGATTAGAACTATGGTATAAAGAAGAGCAAAACTAACAATCTTGCTGATATGTTCTATGTATCAGCACACTTTCCCTGCCTCTGAAATAGAGATATCCCAGAGCCTGGAGTGAGACAGAAACTGAACTGGCTAGGAGCTAAAGGAGTTGTGTGATGAGGGAGGCATCATGGAAAAATGGAAGGATGACAGAGGATTAGGAGTTAGAAGACCTGTGTTCCTGTTCTGACTCATTAATTGCTATAAACTTTGTGAATTTAGATTGATCACAGCTTTCTGGAGTATAAAGAGTACCAGACTTAAGACTTGGAGTGTGCCTTCTGACTCCAATATTTATTGGCTCTGTGATCATCAGCAAGGCATTTGACCTCTCTTGATTTGATTCCTCATCTGAAAATGGGAATAACAAACTAGTAGACCCTACCTCACAGAGCTGTTGAAAATCTAGTAAGATAAAATATGTAAAATACTTTATAAACTATAAAACCTTATGTAAATATCATCTATTATTCTTATTCTTACTTTTACTATTTTATGTAAAATAAAGGATTTGAGATTTTTAAATTTTAAAGGACCTTGTCCAACTCCTAAGTTCTATGATTCTATAAATGACTCCAGTTTAGGCCCTGGAGGAATTACAGTCAAGTTGGTCCTGCCCACAAGGAAAAGAAAAAGTAGAAAAACAAACCCAGAAAACAATTTACTTGGGAAAAAAAAGATTTGGAAGAATTGCAGATTAAAAGTAAATGATCTGAAGGAATGAACAAGGAAATACTATTTAAGAATCAAGGATCTTCCAAAATGCATTGAAGAAGAAAAGACCCTGACTACTATATTTCAAGAAATAGCCAAAGAATATTTTGTAGTTATAGCGAAAGTGAGAAACAAAATACAAATTGACCAGATTTACTGGGTGTCTAAAGGAGTGAGCACAGAATTCAACTCACTCAGACAAATCATTGTCAAAACTATCATGAAAAGGAAATGGGTTTCTCCACTAGATAATAGTCCTAGTTTCTCCCAGACTCTAGTATGCCATCACCAAAATGCCTAGGGAACACCTCCACCTGGATGTCCCATTGTCATCCCAAAGGCAATATATTCAAAAACGAATTCATTCTCTCCCACTCTAAACCTGTTGTCCCTCCTCCAAGCCTCCCTATTCTTTTTGCCATCTTCCTTCCAGTCAACCAGGTTTATATAATCTCAGTCATCCTTGACAATTCTGTTCTTGTTGTTTTTGTTATTGAGTCATTTCAGTTGTCTCTGACTCTCCATGACCCCGTTTGAGGTTTTCTTGGCTAAGATATTGGAATAATTTGCTATTTCCTTTTCCAGCTCATTATACAAATAAGAAACTGAGGCAAACACAGTTAAATGACTTTCTCAAGCTCACACAGCTAGTAAGTGTCTGAGACCAAATTTGAACTCTTACGCTAGAGCTGGTGCTCTATCCACTGTACTACCTAGCTAACCGTGATAACTCTACTACTTCTCATGTATGGAAAAAAACATCATTTAACCTTTCTTTTCTAAGTCTCAGTTTTCTCAACTGTAAAATGTTTAGATTAAACTCAGTGACCTCTAAGGTCCCTTCCAGTTCAAAACCTATATTTTATAAATCTGGGGCCCCACATGTTCAATCCCTTGTGAAGTCTTATTGATTCTGTCATGATATTATCTCTAACATCTGTTCTCTTTTTAATCTTATTTTTTAAAAATTGATCCCTTTACATCAAAGTATTTGTATAATATCCTTCCCTACCTTATTGAATCTTCCTTGTAATAAGGGGAGGAAAAGTTAAGCATAACCAGCAATGAAACTAAGCATGACTAACCTTGTTATAATCTTATAATCTGTACCCATGTCCCCCAGCTATATTCCAAAAGGAGGAATGCGTTACCTCATTTGTTCTCTGTACCAGTGAATCACCAATCCCTATTCAACCACCTTTTAGTTATCTTTCCATTTACATCCTTTGAGTCAGTGTTTGTATTGGCTTTTTGCTTTTGCATTATCTGTTCTCTAAAGCACCATACATATATCTTGTTTCTTAAGGCATAATCATATTCTGTTGCTTTCAAACACAACAGTTTGCTTAGCCCTTTCAAAATTCATATGTGTCCTATTTGTTTCTAGGGGTTTTTTCCCTAGTACATTAATGCTATGGAGATTTTATTATATATGGTGCCTCTCTTTCAGTGACTGACCTCTTTGAGCACATGCACATTAGGCTTTACCCTCACCCACGTATAGACCTTATATTACTTTTCATTTTTCTATGTCAAATGGAGTCCCAACTGGTTTCCCCACTTCCAGTCTTATTTCTCTGTTTCATTTTCCATATAATCATCAGCATTTTCTTCCTAAGAAAAATGTTTTTTCATGGGTGAATCAGTTTCATTCTTAGTGATTACCAGTTGTCTCTAGAATAAAATGCAAATTCCTCAGTCTAGGGCTTAAGATATTCTACGATCTAGCTCCATTTTTAGCCTTGTTTTATATTAATTCCCTTCAAAGAATCCATGTTTGCATCCAGAATGGACAAAGGGAATTTCATCTCCTGACTTCCTGCATTTAACCAAGCTAATTTATGTGCCCAGAATGCATTCTTTTCTTATCTTTACCTCTTAGAAACCATATAGTTCTTTAAAGTTCAGCTGGATGAACACCTTGCCTCCTTCCTCCAGGGCTTGTACATTATTGGCATTCATGTGCACACTCATATACATATATCTACTTGTTAGTTCTCTCTTTCTTTGTATTTATCTGTTTACATGTGCACACCACACTGCCTCCACCATAGTACGTGATGAATCATATTTCTTAAGGGCAGAAACTGTCTAGTTTTGGTCTTCACATCCCTATAATCTATCACCATGTCTTCAATAGAATTAGTGTCTAATAGATGTTCCCTGAATTGAATTACAAGCAGCCAAGAACAAAAACATCACTGTCAGAGAATGGATTTCAATGTCAGAAGATTTTTCTATAAAAACAAGAAAGGACTGAAGAAGCTGGAATATGATAGAGTAGAAAGAACATTGTTAACTGGGAACAGTATTTTGCATTAATTTCTTAACTATTTCCATGTTTTAAAGAACCCCTCGAAAGAATCTTGCCTTCTACTAAATATATACTTTCTCTGGAATTCTTCCATAGCTCAACATAACTCTATAATTTTCTTTATCAATCCAATTTAATATATCTTTATGCTATTATTTGTGCTATTACTTATTATCATTTTATAAAAAACACCTGCTGGACAGTCCTTTGCCAGTGTCTCCCATGCAGTTGTTTCCAAAGTTCTTTAGAGAGCCCTTGAGAGTGTCCTTGTATCTCCTCTTCTAAACTCCATGTGAGTGCTTGCTTTGTGTGAATTCTCCATAAAAGTCTTTTTAGGCAAATGTACATTTGGCATTCAAACAACCTGACTAGCCCATCAGAGTTGCGCTTTCCACAGTAGGGTTTGCATGCTTGGCACATTAACTCAAGAAAAGATTTCAGGGTCTAGTACCTTATCTTGCCAAATGATCTTCAGAATCTTCTAAGAATTCAAATGGAAGTGATTCTGTTTCCTGGCACGGTGCTGGCATATTGTTGAGGTTTCTCAGGCATATGACAGTGAGGTCAGGCAATGGTTCTGTAGAACTTCAGTTTGGTAGGCAACCAAACACTACCTCTTCTCTCGCTCACTTTCCTTCAGAGCTTCCCAAACACTGAACTAGCTCTGTCAATGTGTGCATCAACCTCATCCTCTATGTGTTTATCCCTGAAATGTATACTGCCAAGTTAAGTGGACTTATCCACATCAATCCCTATTTCTGTATTTGCTGTAACCAATGGTTCCACAAATGAATGGTTTAATTTTAGGTGGTGGAGAACCTGCATTTTCTTGGTTTTAACTATTAGATCAAAAGTAGGAGAGACAGCAGAGAATTGATCCATAATTTGTTGCATCTCCATCTTAGAGGCAGCTTTAAGTGCACAATCATCTGTGAACAACATTATCTACATCAACTCTCCTTTCACTTTAGTTTTGGCTTGTAGCCTTTTTAAGCTAAATAATTTACTCTCAGTTCAGTAGTTGACCTTGATGCCATTTTTGTCCTTTTTGAAGGTGTCTGACAAGATTGCTGAAAGCATCTTGCTAAAGATTTAGTATGGGAGCAAGCACACACAGACATGCTTCACTGCATTGCTGACAGGGAAAGCACAAATGCATCATCTATTATCCAGAACCCAGGCAAGCATGCCATTGTATGTGAAACCTAAAAGTTTATCTGGATGACTTGGCAAGCTGCCAACTTCAGTCTTCCTGACTGCTGAGCACTTAGTACAGAGAGAAGCTGACTTCTGAAGAATTCCCCTACAACCTTGTCTCTGAACCATCAGGAGAACTCTGCTGAGTAGAAAAGAGCTCTGTAACCCATCAGTAAAGCATTGCCTCTCTTGGTCATCCTAAAGACATGGAAGTGCAATAACATAGTTATATATACAGTTTTCTCTAATTGTGTGACTTCATATGACTAAATCATTTAGTCTTTAATAGATTAGAATGTGGGTCATTGAGTCAGGAAGACCCACAATCAAATCCAGCCCAGGAAGTTGCTAACTGCATGATCCTAGGCAAGTCACCTAGACTGTCTGCTTCAGTTTCCTCAGCTATAAGAAGAGGGTAATATTAACATTTGCCTCCCAAGGTGGTTGTGACTAGCTGATATACAACAGGCAGTTAATAAATGCTTATTTCTTGTCTTTCATTGCCCTTAGGCAACTCTCTAATATCAATAGTTATGGGATAGTCTCAATCTGCATCTGTTATAGGAGTTTCCACAATGGAAATTCCCCATGGATGAAATTACAGATGTGTAGCTCCCCCAAAGAAAAAATATGAAGCCCCATGAACATCTCCCACTCTTACAACATATTTCAGCTTGTTAATAACATTGCTGATGCAAAATAGAACCTGTAAATATAGATGCAATTTAATTAAAAATATTTCCTTAGAATGTTTTTAAAGTTTCTATTATGGGGCAGCTGGGTGGCACAGTCGATAGAGCACCGGCCCTGGAGTTAGGAGTACCTGAGTTCAAATCCGACCTCAGACACTTAATAATTAACTAGCTGTGTGGCCTCGGGCAAGCCACTTAACCCCATTGCCTTGCCAAAAAAAAATTATATTAGGAGTAAGAATCTGTGTACATCGTATACTATTAGATCTCTATTTTATATTTTTAATGTAGAAAAATAAACACCTCCCTTTGCATGTACTTGGAAGAATGAAATAAAATTTAAAAGTTAAAAAAAACAAACTCTATTTGCATTTATTAGAAACCTTATTTTAAACCAAGTCAATTTCTTTTTTTTTTTTTTTTTGAATGAAGATGATGTTTATTTGGCCTTGAGGAATTAGCTTAGACTGTAGTTTCATTTGAGGAATCATAAGTATTTTAGGGCAGCTTGGTACAACTTTAAGATCTCTGAATTTGGAGAGAGGACCTGGGAGTCCTGATGCTTTCTCTGTCACTTTGCAGTCTCTGAGACCTTGGATAAATACTTAACATATTGAGTCTCAGTTTCTTCACCTGTAAAATAAAAGAGTTGGACTAGATGACTTTTAACATCCCTCCCACTTTTAAATCAATGATCCCATAATTATTCTAGTCCCCAAATTTATTGTAATTACAGAGAATGTTTACTTCAACCCTGATTTTCTTAAACTGAAGAAAAGGAATAAATTGTTTTCTACCTGTCAGATTGAGTAAAAGTTTTCTAAGTATGCACTTAATTGGCTTCAGAAATATTTTAGATAAATGCTGAATGCTTTTGAGAACTTATGTGAGTGACCTGTATGTATTCTGTGCCTCTGCTATGCCAAAATACTTTATTGATTGAACATCAGTAATCCAGTGTGGATTTGTTAGCCGGGGAGGATTGAGGAGGGAGAAGAGCTGGTCAATCAGAACAATTACAGGTTTTCCCTTTTTTACTGTTAGTGGTGGAGATGTGTAAACAGAGAGCTAATGAGTCATTCTAAACATTAAGGATGATTTAACCTTTTAAAAAATTAAATGAAGCACGCAAAGGAAGTATTAGCTGGATATGATTTTCCAATAGCCTAAATGGACTAAGCATGGGAGCAGTAATTGCCAGGAACCAGATTCATAATGTCACAGAGAACTATTGATATTTGTATATTTTGATGTATTACTTAAAATTGGCCTCAACTCAAAACTGCATTTGGCTTTGAATCTTTGAAAGTCCATGTTTCATTTTGCCTTGAGGCATATAGCAAGTTATATGGATTTGTAAGGGGCATTTTTGAGTGACTGTGGGCTGAAGAAGGGGGGGGGAACTGAAGTCTTAAAACATTGTGTTTTGTCCATTTTAAACAGTTACACTTATCACTGTAACTGGTACATCATAGGGACTTTTAATAGCCATTTATTGATTAATTGAGCAAATTGTGGTATTGACTCTCCACCCAACCAATTTGTTGCTATTTTGGGGTCCTAATGGGGAAAAGTTCCACCCAAGGCCCTTGAAGAAATAAAATCTGCTTTCGTTGATGATTATGAAATTTAAAAAAGATAAAATAAATGCAGAAAATCTGATTGTCAGATCCAGGGAGCCAAGTCAATTACTTCAGATAAACAAACATTAAAGGGCTTGTCCTAAATAGTACAGAAAGAGGTAAATAAACTAAGGGAAAGGATCCTGGGGTTGTCGATCTGGAGGGCATCCTAGAAATCATGCCATCCAACCTTCTTGTTTTATAGATGAGGAAGTGAAGACTCTGAAAAGTAAAAGTAACAATTGACAGAACTCAAATTTGAATCCTAGTCTCCTGGCTGCAAATGTAAACACTTTCCCACATGTTATTTTGTAGTAATTTAATAAGATGCCAAAATGGACAATAGATTATTGAGAAGTGTGAATAATGAAAACTTATCAAGGAGTTATTTGCAATCTATTTGACTAAAGGTACAGTAAATGTTGTGAGAATTAAATAAAAATAAATTCCATTCATAATAGGATTTGGATTTTTTCAAAATGTGCTTTCTCAGAGCCTGCTCAGAAAAGCAGGACCACACAGACCATGTAAAAGAACTTGGTTGTAGGTCATTAAGAAAACCTGTGCAGGGCAGAAGTCATGAGCAAGCACTAAACTCTGAGTGGAAATGTCCTATATTATGAAAAATGTGACTTTTGAATGGTTCTCCCTCATATAAACAAAACAAAGCAAAAACCTGTGGTACATTGTCCATAAGCCATGTTTGCTCTCCAAAGAGTCTGATTTATCATGGTTGATTTGTGACACAGCTTTCTGGGCCCCGGTCTTGTCTAGACGATGGACTTTGCTGTGCATTTGGTCCATTTGCTTCCCAGGCTCCCGTGGGACCACCAAGCAACAATGAACATGATCCAACTGACTTGTCCAGGGTCCAGGAAGGAGTCTGCTAGACTGCATTCTGTCACTGCACCTGTTAAATCTTTAAACTGAGATGTTAATAGAGCACCACTTTGCTTCCAAAGCTTGCCATAGTGGAATTCATTTGGAAAGAAGCAGCTGGGGAATGCTGCTGATGGCCCTGTCCTCATTGCCGACTGTAAAGAATTGCTCTGCAGCCAAGTCCGGAAGCTAATGCAAAGTGGAAGTCCTATTTGTACCATTCCTGCAGACCGAAATCCAAGAGGTGACACCAGGGAATGAGTATTATCCTTTTCTGTGCTGTCATTCAGAAATAAGTCTGAGCAAGTGGAGGAAGAAGCTTCAGATGCTACATCAACTATATGTGGCTATTGGGAAGGATCTATGTGAACTGTCAGTCTGCTATGAGAACTACCTCCCGCCACCTTCTGTGACTTAGTAGATAAGACCTAGGGACCTGTCTTTTTGTATATCCAGATTAAGTGACTTGCCCAAGGTCAAACAGCTAGGAAATGTCAGGGGTCACATTTGAACACAGATCTTTCTGACTGAATTCTCAGCAGGTCCTCTTGCATTATGGCATGGGATGTCATTTCACTGGTGGTCCCTTAGTTATAAAATGCTCTCCCCTTCATCTTCCTCTCTGGGCTTAAGTCTCTGCTAAAACCCCATCTTTGAATAGAAACCTTTCTCAAATCCCTTCTACCTTCCCTCTGTTGGTTCTCTCCTGTATAGAGCTTGTCTATACATAGTTGTGGGCATGCTATCTCCCTCATTAGCCTGGGGACTCCTGGGAGGGCTGTCATTTGCCTTTAAGACACTTTATAAAAGTTGATTGACTGACTGTCTCAGCCATTTAAAATAAAAATATATAGTTGCCCAGGGTATTTTAAAATAATAGACTCTACTGATATAAGTTGTTATAGCTAGTATGAATTGACATCAGTTTTCACATCTGTAAAATGGAAGGATTAGTAGATCAAGGTTCTTAACCTGAGGTCTGTGAATTTAAAAAAAATTGATAACTCTTTTTCATTATATTTACTTTGAAATCCAATTTTATTTTTTATATTTAAAGCTATTATTCTGAGAAGGGATTCATCAGTTTCACCAGACTACTTCTAGAAGGGTCTAGGCCTCCACACGTTTAAGAACCACTGAACTTGATGATCTGTAAAGTTTCCTACAGTTCTAAATGCTGTGACTGTGTGATTTGATGACTCATGTTCTTAACCTCATCCTGTTACATCTGGAAACCATTTATTCATAAGTTGATTCTTAATTTGACTCCATTACTTCTCTATTTGTTTAACGATCTAGAAGGTAGAATTCATTTAATCTTCCAAACCATGTAAACCAATAAGGAGTTAACATGTTTAACTTCACAATTGGATGTGTTTGATATTAACATATGAAAATTCAAAATTTTGCCATAAACTTGGAAGATGTTCTTGATATTACAGAAGGGCATCTCAAACCTATTGACAGAACTCTTTGCAAGACCTCATTGACTGCATGAAGTGTTATCTGTATGAGTGTACCAAGGATCAGGATTTAGAAGGACAAGTTTGAAGATTTGGGTTCAGAGTTGGAGAGTAGGGAAGACTGTGCTAATGGGACCTAGTGCTCTAAAATGCAGTTACAAAAATTCTCAGAGGAATAATGCCTAACAAAGCAGCCCCAAGTCAACTAAGGTAGTAGCCGAGATGTATCAAGCAAACAAAACATGGGGAAGCATGTGTCTGAATGTGATTGTACATCTGTATGTGCAGGAGATAACAAATCACAACATTCCCTTTGTATTCATGGATTAGGCCTTTTCCTCCAAGGACTTTGTTTAGGTCTTCAATTAAGCAAATATTTACTTGTCCAGTGGTGGGAATTCAAAAACAAAAATAATATAATTCCCTCAAAAGAAGGACTAAGATTAGAGAGTGGGGATAATGATCATTCCTTTTTTGAGCCTGTTGCATTTAAAATCATAAAAACCTAGTATGTGACATGCAATGGGAAAAAATGTCAAAAATGAAACTGTTCCTTCTCTCAAGGAATTTATATATTTTTTGAGAAGACAAGATAGGTAGATTAAAAGAAAATTAAAAGTTATTTGAGGGGCAGCTAGGTGGCACATGAATAGAGCACCGGCCTTGGAGTCGGGAGTACCTGGGTTCAAATCCAGCCTCAGACTCTTAATAATTACCTAGCTGTGTGGCCTTGGGCAAGCCACTTAATCCTATTGCCTTGTATAAAGAACTTAAAAAACTTAAAAAAAATTTTTTTAATTTTAAAAATGTTATTTGAGAAGGAGGAAACTAGTAGCCAAGAGGATCATAAAGGGCCTGAAGTAGGAATTGGCACTTTCCAACAGGGTAATCAGGCGGGATATCCATCAAGCAAATATTAATGTGAGATTTTTGTGGGAGGGGGGAAGTGGGATAGGTAGCAGTAATAATTGAACATGTGGACAATGATGAGATCACTTTAGGAAAGAAAATGTAGAGAACATAAGATCTACAATTTGGTACTAGGAGATGAATGACATATCAGCCAAGGAAACTGAATACTCTCTAGACAGGCCAGAGAGACAACAAAGAACAGGGTCACAATACCCAAGGGAGGAGAGTATTTAAGAGGAAGTGAGGCATTAACTGGAGCTGCAGAGAAGGATGAAGACACAGAAAGGGATATTGGAGAGATAAATTTAAAAACTCTGGAGAGAGCAATTTCATTAGTTGTAGAGTAGAAAGTCAGACTGTAAGAAGTTGAGAAGTGAATTATGCTAAAGAAATAGCAACAGGAAGAGAGGATGACTCTATCAAGAGACTTGGTAGTGAACCAATAATAGCTAGCATTTATTTGGAAGCAGATTAGAAGACAGCTTGAGAAGGAATAACAGGGATAGCATGTTTTTAGGTCTCTGAGGAGGGATGAAATGTAGGAAGGACTTAATGAAGAACCTGCTTAACTTTTATAAGCTAGAACTTCAGGAACTTGTGTTAGAATATCTATCCATAGTAACTGCTCTTCTCCATATAACCCATGCTGTGGTCAAACTAGACTTTCCATTGCTCATTAACATGACTCATGTTCTTCTATCCTTGGCTTATCCCATTTTGTCCTTTGCCCACATTGAACTCCTTACCAAATTAAATGCCAGCTCTGCAAATACCCTCCCTGATCTCCTTAGTCAAAAATTCTTTATCTTCTTAGACCTAGCCATGGTCCTGTCTTTGTTTGGCATCTGTGGTTTTGTTTTTATATATTTTTTGATGGGGCAATGAAGTTAAGTGACTTGCCCATGGTCATACAGTTAGTATAAGTGTCTGATACAGATTAGAACTCAGGTCATCCTGATTCCAGGGGTGCTCTATCCACTGTACCATTTAACTGCCCCCTGTTTTCCTTTGTATTAGAATGATTTGCTTACTGTAATCTCCTTAAATTCAAGAACTGTGTCTTATCTTTCTATCCTCAATACTTTAGTTTAGGGCTTTACACACCAAATGCTTTATAAATATGCATTGAAAATATTGTTGATGAATATTTCTAAGACAACATGAAGCCTTCTGTGCCCTAATATTCAGTCGACTTCCTGGTATATAATCTAAAAGCCACAAACTCTGTAAGAAATTATTTGTTTAATAATACAGTAAAATTTTTGTTCACCATTTATTTGTTTTATGATCACAGATGTACTTTTGGACTTGAGCTCAGGAGAAAAATTAAATTTAGAGCTAATTGTTCAATTTGGATGAATTTTAAATCCCTTTTAGAGATGCAAATTTTCTCCCAATGTTTATTTTCTCCCTCAGCTCCATCATCACTCCCTTGCCCAACCCTTGCATCATTCCAAAGTAATTTTGTGAATAGTTTGATTTTTTTATATACCTTACAACATAACTTTTATGTTAGGGGAGATAGGGTGGCAGTGAAGGGGGAAAGTAGTTTAAAGATATAAGTCACATAAATTGATTGTTTTAATAAATTTGTTTTATAAAAATTTTACCTATATTTGTCTGATATTCTAGCATTGTTTAAAAGTAGGAAAATGTCTTAAAAATACAACTTCCATAATGTTTAAAATTAATTATTTTCAGCACTCCCTAAATTGATTTTATATTCACCACACCATTAATAGCAATTTTTCTAGCAGGAAAGGGCATCATCCAACAATTATTTCACTGCAGTAAATTTTTCCCCCCAATGGCAGATATATGTGTCATCTTTTTTTATTTCCATAAATATTCTGTGCTTTTTATGACCAGCATGAGGAAAAATCTTAGCTTTCTTTTTTCATATAAATCATGTAGGTTTCCATTTTTTTCTCCCTCAGGAGCCCAAAGTTATCATATTTAAAGCAGGTGAAGGCTCTAGGCATTAGCTGATAGTGCTGCTTACAAGAGTGAGTGACCATGGAGTAAATTTTCAAATTATTTCAAATTTCAAAATGTCTTTATTGCAAGATTGTGTGTATGGGGGCAAGAATAGTGAACAGGGTAAAAGTTAGGACTTAGCGCAGTGGATAGAGCACCAGCCCTGGAGTCAGTAGTACCTGAGTTCAAATCTGGCCTCGGACACTTAATAATTACCTAGCTGTGTGGCCTTGGGCAAGCCACATAACCCCACTGCCTTGCAAAAAAAAAAAAAGAAAAGAAAATTAGGACTTAAGGACTTAAAGCATTTCCTTGAATAAAGTAATAACATCTAAGAGAATTCAGTCACGTTTCAACAAAATGCATTTAAGCAGTTACAATATATATTACTGTAAGCAATGAATTACTTAAATATGACATAGTTCAACTCAAGTTTTTTAAAAAATTGTTTTGTTTTAGTCTGTGGTTATAAAAAAATCAATGAGGTTTGAGTGTGCTGTGTTATTGTTCTCTGAAAAAAATAATAGACTGGTTGTTTTTCATGCAATTTTTGGAGGTTTTCTCCATTGTCATCATCCATAACTAATTTTCACTGAATTCCTCTCTGTGGGATGTTGTACAGAATGTGCTTGAAAATGGAATTCACTAAAAAGAACCTTTCTGCAGTATCAAGCAGTTTGGTTTCTAACTTGAATAACATATTGTTTAGGACTCAACTGGAAATTCAACATTTTATTCCAACATCAGATAGTTAACTCCAACATTTGCATTTTTAAGAGTTTTGTATATGTGAAAAGAGTCTATAATTATTTTTACTTTAAGGGGTTTCTATACATATCTGTGGTCAATATATTTCTTCTAGCTTTTGGTTGGAGATGAGAAACTTTTTCCCCTAAGTGAGAGACCAATAGGAAAAAAAAAACCCACATCAAGCAAAATTCTATTTAACTTAATTTTTCTTTTGAAAGAAAGAGAAAATCTCCCTAGTTACCTGCATTATAAATTTATCAGCTAGATTGTTTGATATGTAGTCTTCATTCTTTCAAAGCTATATGGTTTTTTTTTAAAATGTCATTACTTCCTATGTTCACACAGACTCAACACATCCATTCTTAATCAAGGAGCTTTATGAGCCATCACCTGATGGCCAACTTCTGGTGATGTCCATCTGAATTTGCTAAGCTGATGCTTGGAAGGTAGACTTGGTATGCTCTGTTGCCAGAATCCCATTCAAAACCTTTATTGTGTGGTAGGATTTATCAGAGCTTGACATATTCAAGATTACAAGGTTCATATCACACTACAGTGAGGCATCAGAATAGAATATAAAGGAAAGATTCAATAAATAACAAATTTGTTAAAAATTTAGTGTTTTTTTTTATTATGGCCACTTAAGGGATAAACGGACAAAGCCTCAATGTTTGCTAAAGATCTAAGAGAGTGAGAGAGATCAAAGTCATGCTATTTTAGGGGATGGGTGGAGAGCGGAAAAGAGAAATAAAGACTAAAGATTTCTTAAGTGGCTAAACACTGACAACATTTGCTGTTCATAAAATTTAGAAGCAGCTTTATTCTTAGTCTTTTTCTCATTTTCAAATAAAAACAAAAATGAACTCTCTCCTCCAGAGAGTATAGCAATTCACTTTGCAACAAAAAAAAAAAAGATTAAATTTCAAAGAATCGTCTATCATATGACCTTTTAGGATATTATCAGTAAAATTTTAGGTTATTGGAATTTTGGTGGGGAATGGAGTAGCAGTTTGCATAAATTGAATCATCTCTTGGTACTTGTCCTGAATGAAATGAAGTAGAACTGAAGAATCCATTCCCCTGCTTTAAAGAAAGAAGGAATTGATGGTAAAATAAGAACTGGTCTTAAACATTATCCACTACCCCAAAGATGGCTTTTTTACCTTCCAGAGCCAACTTATTCAATTGTTTTTCCTAAGAGTTGAAAACTTTTTCCAGTTTAACCAATTTCTGGTTGAGAAGCTAGAAGCAGAAGTGAACCTTCTTAATTTTGAGTGTAATATATTCTTTCCACAAAGTGACCTTCATTTAATCTACTTTAGTTATTGAACCAAGTATCACTGAATATCTCTTATCTCCATTTTAAAAAAGGTGATTTTAGTGACTTGGTAGGTAAGGTACAATTAAATGGGTTTAGAGTTTGATGCATGAAGTTTAGAGTTGATACATGAAGGAAGCAAGTAAAGGGCAATTACTTCAAAAGATTATGGAAAGGACACCATCATTTATGTATTTAGGTAGTTTACTTGTCTTCTGTATAAGATTTGTAACTCCTCGAAGCAATTTGGATCTTTTCCACTAAGATGAAACTTCTCTGTGTGGGTAAAAAAGAAGCGTGACTTTGTCAGTATTTCTTGTCTGTGTCAAAAGATTAACCTAGACTTGCTTTTCAGTAACACAAATATGGCTATTTTCTGTAAAGAAACCTTTAAGGATGCTTTTTCTGTGTACACACATCAGATGAAAGGGTGTTGCACCTTTGATCTTCATGAATATTTGCCGCTTGAATAATATCTCCTCTCTCTCTCTCCAATACAGTACATTGTGGAATGCCATGGGGTTACTCTCCTTCCTCAATTTTTGGGCATGTACCGGCTTAATGTTGATGGAGTGGAAATATACGTGATCGTTACAAGAAATGTATTCAGCCACCGTTTATCTGTTTATAGGAAATATGATTTAAAGGTGAGAACTTCCTTGTGATTTAAGGGTAGTCATCATTCACGTCAATTTAACATTTATTAGGCCCTTCTACATATGTATTAGTCACATGTAGCAGCCACTATGCCAAGCTCTGGGGAAGAAAAGACAAAAAAAAAGGCTTTGCTCTGCCCTCAAAAAAATATATTCCTTATCAGATCATAGCATGTTTTTCAGTCCAAACTCAATATCAACGGTAAGTCAGCAAGCATTTATTAAACACCTAAAATATACAATGCACTGTTGGAAAGTGTTGGAAAATAGAAAGAAAGACCAAACAGTCCCTGCTCTCAAAGAGCTTGCAATCTATTAGAGGAGAAAACATTCAAACAGCTATGTACAAACAGGATAGATTCAGGATAATTTGGGGTTGGCAATGGAAGAATTCTTTCAATTGCAGAACAAAAAATCTAGAAAACTAGAATGAAATCCTTATGGACTCTGCCTAAACTTTTCTCCAAGTTATTCAGTTTTTGAACAAAGGCCAGTATTAATTGGAAAAGGGAGCAACAACCATGAATTAAGTGACTCCTATATGCCAGATACTGTGTTAAACACTTTACAAATATTATCTCATTTGTTCCTTACAACAACCTAGAGAGGTGGGTGAAATTGTTCTTATTTAACAGTTGAGGAAGCTGAGACAGATATGGTAGTGCCTAACATTGGATTTGAATTTAGATCTCCTTAACTCCAGGCCCAGTAGTCTATCTGCTAAACACCCAGCTGCCTGGTTGGGGAATGATGTTTGCTAAATTAGAATAGTTAATAGTGGATGGAAATAAAGTCACATCTAATTTTTTTTTAAATTCACTAAGGTTAGAGGGTGACAGGTAATAGGAGCATAAATATATCCTGTTATTTTTAAAAGGCACTTTGAAAAGCCAGGTGGCATAATGCATAGAGTGTAAGGCATGGAGTCAGAAGACTCATCTTCCTAAATTCAAATCTGGCCTCAGACACTTACTAGCTGTGTGACTCTGGGCAAGTCACTTCACCCTTTTTCTCTCCATTTCTTCATCAGCAAAATGCAACAGAGAAGAAAATGGTAAACTACTTCATTATCTTTGCCAAGAAAACCCCAAATGGGGCTGCAAAGAGTTGGACACAAATGAAAAGATTGAACAATAAATGGAAAGCTGGTGTCCATTTTCATTGATCTGCACACACATACTTTAAAAAAAATTAAGATTTCCAGTTCCAGCACCCCATTTTGCAGGTAGAATAGCTATGTTGTTTATTTAGTTTGGGGAAATATTTAGTCCTGGTCAAGTGTTGTTAAATGGAATAGAGTTCTCACAGCTTGTACCATTTTCATGACCCAGATATATGATGGAAACCTTTAATTTTACTTGTTTCCTTTCATCATTTTTTCATTGTACATTCGTTAAAACTTGGCTGAGTTGTCTTCTAAGCACACGGTTTGCATCTACTTGGAAATGAGACTTCACTGAGAATCAAAAACTGGATGTATTGGGGGAAGAAAAGCAAAAAACTGAAAACATTTGGTTAGAGAACTTGGGATATGGAGTGTAATGAAACAGTTTTTCCTGTGCCTAATATTATCAGCTTAATTTAGCTATTAAAAGCACCCATTAAAAAATATTCAACTTAAAAAATATTAATTGTTGGGAATTAGAGTGTAAAGGGAGACATTCATGACACATGTAGAAATTCCTAAAGGGAAAAGAAGTGCTTCACCATTGCATCTGGATTTTTGGCTTTAAGTGAAAAGGCAGCCTGATACTTTAATAGTTGCATTGGCTGCCAAGAATTCTATGTTTCCCCTCTCTTCTCTTTTTCTTTCCCTACCTAAACACCAGGCTCTTGTACCATTGCATGGTTCTTCCAAATGACCAGTGGTCCCAGGAAGCTGAGAACCACTAGGTTAGAGACTTGATGGTTGAGAGCTTCATAATCACATGGTTCCAGTTTGCTCTTCTGTGAATTATGATGAATCTTAGCTTCCTTATCTGAAACAGAAGACTAGACACTGTACTCCTTTCTTATCAGTTGGGCTCAACTATTAAATGGTGACTATTAAATAGTTACTGCGGCTTAGTGGATAGAAAGATCGCATCAGGAGTCAGGAAGATCTGAGTTTCAGTCCCATCTCTGGAGCATACAAACTTTGTCACTTTATAAGTCACCAGTTGATTAATGCTCTAGGCAATTCTCAATGGGAGAGTGAATGTCTATGGTGTGAGTTTTTTAATTTACTTCTCTACAAAATGTGATAAAAGCGCTGATCTTTATGGAATTTTCTATACCAATGAAATCATAAGTCAGTTTTAAATAAAAAAGAAGGGCCAACCTGGAGCCCCACTTTGATATCTGTCATATTGAAAACAAATTAAAACTTTTTGAACAGTGATGAAGATTTCCATGGCAACAAATTTAGAATTAAGGAAAGGCAAGAAATGAACTCTCTTCCCCAATGTATTGAATATTTTCTCAGCTGTCCTGTGATAAATAGCAGATGAAATGATGTCATCATCCTAATTAACATTTATATAGGTTTACAAAACACTTTACTTGGGTAATTTCATTTGATCCTCACTATAACCCTGGGGGATTAGTATTCTTATTATCTCTCATTTTGCAAATGAGAAAATGAAGTTTAAGAGACTAGATATGTACACAAGTTTTCCTATTTCCAGGTCCAGCACTCTACTGTTCCATTTTTCTACATATTTTCTGTGTGACACCAGATCCTTTCTTCCAGGCCTCTTTGATAATCTCAAGCTCAGCCTTCCCACTGGCTCATCAGCAAATAGTCCAGTGGTCCACACCCCTCTTGGCATGGGCTACAGTCCCTTTGGAAGACTTGGCAGTTCTTGGGATTGAGGGAAATGTCTTCTAAGCACGTGCCAATTTATTCCAGCCTGGAGTTTCTAATTCCTTATAGCTACTTAGAAAGAAAAACATAATCAATGCCAATTGCAATAAAAATGAATGAAAGGACTGAACTACTTTCACCAAAGGAAACAAGGAAGAACAATTAGCAGATGCTTTTGACCAACATGAAAGGAAAAAACTGGAGGAATAAAAGAGATAAGCACAAGTAAGAGAGAGTAGTGGCAAAAGTTAGCAACCACAGTTGCCAGTCCTTTCTGAAAATTGGTGCATATATGACTCTTAGAATTTAGGGGGAAAACTTCATGGCAGAATATTGGGACTTTTTTGGGGGGGGATTGTTTGTTTTTGCAAGGCAATGGGGTTAAGTGACTTGCCCTAGATCACACAGCTAGGTAATTATTAAATGTCTGAGGTCGGATTTGAACTCAAGGCCTCCTAACTCCAGGGCCAGAATATTGTTATTATTCAACAATATCTGACTCTTTGTGACCCCATTTGAGATTACTGTAGTAATTGGCCATTTCCTTCTCCAGATCATTTTACAGATGAAGAAACTGAGGCAAACAGGGTAAAGTGACTTGCCCAGAGTCACACAGCTGCTAAGTACCCAAGGCCATATTTGAACTCAGGGTGAGGAGTCTGACTCCAAGGCTTTTGTGCATTATGGCGCCACCTAGCGGCCTCTGGTGGCAGAGTGCTCAAACCATCCTTCAGAATCCCTCAGAACCCACCTGCTGCTTCTGGTCCATGATACAACTGACTAGTATTAGCTCTGTTGGT